>NC_140498.1:77195721-77328221 GCF_964271855.1 Acomys minous
TGAGCTTTTTCTTGCTGACTGCTCTGTTAGATTATCTTTCAGGAACACTGAGTAGTTTAGCACAGTGAATACTAAAGGGAATGCATTCCTTCCCTCTCAGGGGACTTAAGTAGTGTTTAACACCAGGATAAAATGCTTAGCTGTGCCTTCCTCTCCTTTAGAATTTGTCTAAGCAAGATTCAAAAGAACAAGGAAGGCTTTGTATGCTGTTTCTTCTCTCCCACTCCTGCCCCAGGCTATCTGCAAGGAAGAATGAAAAAGGAAAAAGGCTTTTTTTTTTTTTTTTGACTCTGTAATGCACATGGGCTTGACTGTGTGAGACAGATAGAGGGAAGTGGAAGGCAGTGCTCACCACTGGGAGTCACCACCTCCAGGAGAAATGACAAAAAAAAAAAAAAAAAAAAAAAAGTGCACGGCCGAGTTTGTTCCTGTATGGCTTAGCCAGCAACCACTTCTCCTCACTGTGAGTCCCCACAAGGTGCCAGCGACAACGCAGGGTCCTGGCTTGCGATAACACAATGGTTCAGCCGTTAGCTTGAGTAGTATTGAAGCCAGGTGAGTTACACTCCTGACAGAAGTGAGTCTTTATGGAGAGTTGGAAGGGAAAGGGTATAATTTGGGCACTCCATTCAGAGTGTTCCTTGATGTACCTGAGAGCTTCCTCATAGGCTCTGTCCTTCAACAAGAGACAAGACTTTTTAATGTGCAGCCTAATTTTAGGGTGGCAAGGAAAATCTACCTAATAGTTTTGAGTTCTGAAAAGCAGTTGGAACCAGTTTTAAGTATTAGTAGCCTAAACTAATTGACTCTGCTGGAAGCTGCTGGCATAACCAAATCTGAACCTTTCTTCCCATTCTGTACGGACCTTCCTGTTTTCACTAGGAGTGCTGGGTTCTTGATCTTGCTGTGAGTGCTCACTTTGGCTAACTTTCCTGTCCAGTCTTACTTGAAATTTACCCTCGTCTGTTTGTCCTTAGATTTCTTTCCTTTTGCATCTTGCACTTACTTATACTTTGTTCTAATGCTCCTGTGCAGCATTTGTCATAGTCCTATGGGTTTTCATCAAAACTCAAATTATTTTTTCTGTAGAGTTTACAAAATATATTAATATGTTAATATGCTACTTGACTGATATTTCAGACTATTAACAATAATTATTAAGCTATCAGTCAAGGTGTAAGTAGCAGAGCTCAGGAATCTAAAAGAGTGGAACTAGAATCTCTCTGTATACATATGAAATACCTATACATATAAACACATGGCTTATCAGTCTGAGGGGCTGTTAGTCACCTTTCTAACTTTGTCATTAAATATCTAAGAAAATCATCAAAAATGAGGGAGGATTTCTTTTGTCGCACAGTTTCAAAGGTTGTTCCTATGATGACTTGATGTTGTGGTCCCTGGGACCTCATAGCACAAGGTGATGACATAGTGACCTCCTTGTGACCATGAACCAAAGAGAGAAAGCAGAGAGCAGGGACAAGACAAACCCTTCAAGGGCACATACCCCGTGATCCTCTTACTCCAAGAAATCTCTGAGCAGTTTATTCAGCTTTAGGTTAATCTGTGGGTGAATCTATGGATGGACTTAGACTCTTCATGATCCAGTTATGATAAAGTAAGTGGCTGGGGAACAGCCCTTGGCTTATGAGCCCTTAGGAGAGATTTAATATGGAACCATAGCAGAGAGCTCAGGGGTAAGCCATCTGAGACAAAGTGACCGGGATTTCAACAACCCCACTACAGGCCGTGTGGTCTGCTTTTGTCTCTTAGAGCTACAGCTCAGGTGTTAGCTTCAGAGGGCTCAGGTTTGGTTATCATCAGAGCACTGCGGAGGATTTCTTAGATGTAGGAAGAATCGTGTGCCCTCTTCTGCAGCGGGACTTTGGGGCCGGCTGAATCGCTATCACAGCTACACCCTGATTGTAGTAATTCTCAGGACTTCCCATCTCCCCTCAAGTTGCTGGAAGCCCCCCAAGGTGCTGCTGTTAGTCCTTCAGCATCACGTGAACACAAAGCAGGGAGAGGAGAACAGCAGTCATATATCTTTAAATATGTGTATTTCAGATCCATAATTAGTTTCCAGTTCTGAAAGGCAAGAGAAATAAGGTGATCTCCCTGAAGGGCTAGTGCAGAATAAAATAGCCTCAGCTTCCGCTTGGCAGAGTCAGAAGTCAGATAGAACTTGAAACAATGACCTTGAGAAAAGCAGAACCATTAAAGAAGACAAGAACCAGGGTGGTACGTAGAATGGGGAAAAACACCACAAAGCTAATTGCTTCAGGCCTGGAGAAAACCCTGCTTGTGAAGGTTGTATCTCTGACCCTCGTTTGGAGCTTCGGGATATGCTGGAAGAATTAAGAGACACGGATTAAAGGATCTTTCACTCATATTTCTGTGTTTAACATGCGTATGCTGGAAGTCAAGACATCTATGAATCTGGCGGTGGAATAAAGTATTAACTGAATGCCAATTGAGGCTCTCATTTCTGACTCTCAGCTAAGTATTAATAGACAGACATACTACCCTACCCTACACTGCACATACACACACCTCAGCTTGTAGCACGTACTATAGCCTGGGTTTTTTTTTTTCTTCAGCTTTGCAACAAACAAATGACCAATATATGTGTATGTGTGTATCACTACCGTTGATTTGTATCAATGATACTACTATTATTTTAAATAATACAAATTTAAATGAGTACAACGGTAATCCAGGGGCAAAATTTTGCTTCACGCACATACTTAAAAAATAAACAAAAAACAAACAAGCAAACAAACAAACCAAAAGTATCTTTGTATGTATCTGTGAGTGCAGATATACATGTGTTTTTGGGGAGGTCAGAAAACAACCTTGGGTGTTGGCCTTTAGATTCTATTTTTCTGAGAGTGAGTATCATCACTGCTATATGTGTGCTAGGCAACCTGGGTGCCATCACTGCTGTGTGTGTGCTAGGCTCCCTGGGTATCATCACTGCTATGTATGCCAGGCTAGCTGGTTCATGAGTTTAAGGGAATGTCCTGTTCTCCACCTTCCATTTTACCCTAGCAGTGTTAGTATTATGCACATGTGCTACAGTGTCCAGCTTTATGTGGGTTTCAGGGGTATAGGCTCTGGTAATTTATCCATTGAGCCATACCCCTGCTGGAGGATTGGAACATATTTAATGTAGATGTTTCTTAAATTATTTCAGATAGACACTTCCTGTATAAAATTCAGAGTACTGAAACCAATACTAGCCAGAAAATATGAAGCTTCTGTGTTTCTTAAGTTGTTCTTTAAAAAAAAAAAAAAGATTTTATTGTATTTTTAATTGTGTCTGTATGTGGATATATGCACACAAGTGCAAGTGTTTATGGAAGCCAGAAAAGGCATTGGGTCCCCTGAGTTATAAGCTGCCTGATGTGGGTGCTGGAAACTGAACTCAAGTCCCGAAAGAGCAGTGTTTGTTCTTTCTTAACAGATGATCTATCTCACTAGTCCTGTCTTAAGGGTGGATTTTCAACACTTGAGCTATCAGATTGGCCTATAGCCCCCAGCATCCCACTCCCTCCCCCTGCGGCTTCCTCGCCGTCACATCACAGCTTTGCACTTTGTCCTTAGGTTGGCCTGAATTCTTCAACAAGAACTTCTCATCCTCCAACTGTGTGGTCTCAGGTTTAAAATAAATGGAGGTTGTTCCTGCCAATTTCTAGCCGTTGTTATATTTGTGGTAATTAAATGCTAGCTGTTGGAAGTCTAGTGGAAGGTTTAAGATTAACGGATTCCAAAAATATCTCTGTGTGTGTGTGTGTGTGTGTGTGTGTGTGTGTGTGTGTGCGCACCCAAGTATCTCTGTGAGTGTGGTAGAATAAGAATGAGATGTTTTGATTAGACATTTTACTGTGTTCAAAGAATTTTTTTGAACAGCTTAGAAGAGTTCAATGGGATTATAGAGTATGAGGCCTGGATTCTGAAAAATGAGATTTTTTAACACTGAAAGAAACATACTAAACCCCAGTTAGTACCCCGCTGATATGTCAATGCTCTCTATCCCCGTAGTTCCTCTTGCTGTAGGTCACAGCAGGTGGACATACAAAAAAACAAGAAACAAAACAAAAAAACCACAAATTAAAAAAAAACACATGTAGTTTTGTTGGGGGTGGGGGGGAAGGGACTCCCTTCTCTTCTTGTTGGGGAAGGTTTTAATTCATTACAAGAGATCCATGGTTGGGTGCATCTGATAGTGTCTGTGGGCTCTTTCTATCTCACACTGCAGTGTGTCCAAAATCACCTTGTAGGTCCTGAGGGCCAGAATTGTTTCCAGAGAGTCCAGGGACTTCCAAGTCACAGTGGGCGTTCCTGGCTTTGTGGCCTACACAATTAGCCTTGTCACTGGAATTCCCAGCAGCAGAGCACCTAGTGGAGTCTGGCCCCGCGTCGAGGGCTTCAGAGTCTCACGTGCTTCTTCTCAGGAGAGCAGACAGACACTTCTTGTTTAGATTCCCCAATGTTTGGCAGCGGAATTTGTCTGTAATCATAAACCTCAGTTTTTGTGGTTCTCTCCCCATTTAAGATTTGCTCTTATAAAGCTGCCAGTGTTGGTCTGAGATAAATGAATGTCACAGTGAATAATAATTTCTTTCATTTACATGGTAATTAAACCTGTTGAATGCTGACTTAATGGTTTACTGCACTCTGATTTGACTGGAAGATTTTGCCTTTGTGAATGCAAAGGAGAAAAATAGAAATTGATACCCACTGAAACTGCTAAGGACTCCTTTCAGAAGGTTTCTGCCTCCTGCTCTGCAGCTTCCTGTATTTCCTTGTGTATTCTGCATACTTAATACTCACGATTTGCTCTACAAAAGGTCAGTCTTTTCTCACACTTCATTGTGCCTCTCAGCAAGGTACCCTGGGCCAAGACCCATGTTTTTACTTGAACCAATCTGCTGCCATCACTGGACTCACCCTGTGACTTCTCTGAGCATTCTAGTTTGGTCGTTGTGCTGGATGGTTTTACGTCAACGTGATGCAAGCGAAAGTCATCGGAGAGGAGGGAGCTTACTTAAAAAAAAAAAAAAAAAAAAAAGACTCCATAAGATCAGGCTTCAGGAAGCTTGTTGGACATTTTCTTAAGTTGGTGATTGATGGGGAAGTCCTAGCCCATTGTGGGTAGGGCCATCCCTCAGCTCATGGTCCTGGGTTCTATAAGAAAGCAGGCTGAGCAAGCCATGGGGAGCAAGTTAGTAAGCAGCACCCCTCCGTGGCCTCTCCATCAGCTCCTGCCTCCAGGGTTCCTGCCCTGCTTCAGTTCCTGTCCCTCCTTCCTCCGATGATGCACTGTGATGTAGAAGTGTGAGCTGAATAAACCCTTTTCCTCCCCAGGTTGCTTTGGCCACGGTGTTTCAGCACAGCAGTGGAGACCATCGCTGATACAGTTGTTGTGTTCACTTGGCTTTCTCTCCATTAGTAAAATCCCAGGCCGTATGACGATCCATTTGCCTGATCGTGTTTGTTCCCCCAAGTCTACTTGGGGATTTGGCACATGCATCTAAGCCAAGGGCATCTTAGGAAGCCATACTGCTCGTCTGGTAGCCTTTGCTTCTGTATAGTTGGAAAAAAAAAAAGTGTTTACTATGTTGTGTGTGTAAGACATATGCGTTAGGGTCTGAAGACTGTGACACCCACGTGGAGTCAGTTCTCTCTTCACACCTTTAGGCAGGTTTCAGGGATCTACCTCAGATCATCAGGCCTGCGCTGAAAGTACCTCTGTTCACTAAGCCATCTTGTTGACCCCTTCGGTGTAGAACTTAGAGATACTTTAACGTGTCTTTCAATGTTCCTTTCTCTCTCTCTCTCTCTCTCTCTCTCTCTCTCTCTCTCTCTCTCTCTCTCTCTCTCTCTGTCTCAGAGGAGTTAAAAAATATAAGTGAGGAACAAACTGTGCTGAAGGAAAGCAAGCGCTATATAACACATGCCAGGCTTTTGTTTACTTTCGGTGTTTGGAAACAATGCACTCCTGGCCAGCCTCCAACTCTCTGTTGCTGAAAATGATCTTAAATTCCTACCTCCACCTCTTAAACCCTAGGATTTCGGGTGTGTCCTATAGTTTGGGATGCAGCCCCGGGCTTTGTGTATGCTAGGAAACATGATACCAAGTGAGCTACACCCTCATGTCAGTTTTTAATCTTGAATTGTGGGGAGCTAGTTTCTGTACTCTCCCTCACAGGGGCTTCTAAATTCTCACAGTCACAGCCTCTCACCTGATCAAAGGAGCTACTATTTAAAATCTGTTGAATAGACTGGGACAAAAAAAGCAAGGCATGTAGGAACTCTGGATCTTTAAAACCCCCCCTCAGCCATTGGGAGGAGTCCTGTTAGGAGCCCTGCCTTGTTGCTCTGTTCCTCTGTCAGAGTTGCTGGAGGTCGGGCCAAGTGGGTCAAGTCCATCAAAGAGAAGAAACAGAAGCCTGTGCAGATGGTGAAGGGCAGGGACTTCCTTGTAGGACTGTGGGGAGCAGAGGTTGAGACCAGGAAGCTGGAAGGCCTGGCCTGCGATCAGATTGTACTAGGCAGTATTAGTGCCTTACTCTCAGAGAAGACAGAGGGCAGGTGCGTTTGAAGTGTTCAGGAGTGGGAGGGGTACGGGCATCTCCTGTACATGCTACTCTCTCCATTGCTTATGCTGAGATGGACAAGTTTTTTTTTTTTCTCCCTTCTTTCTACCATCACTTCCTTTCTTGGCAGCGTTACATCATGGCTGTTTAGAATAGAAGTTTCTTACCTGGAAACATAAAGAACTTTAAACATGGATCTGAATACAGTATTTATGTTTTTACTATAATTACGTGTGCTTGTGCATAGATGCTTATGATGTGGGAGGGCTGTACTGCGCTTGGTGCTGGTGGATGTGTGATATGTGTGTGGTGGTGTGTGTGTGTTTGTGGTACGTGATGTGTGTGTGTGGTGATATGTGTCTGTGTGTTGATATGTGGTATGTGTGTGTGGTAGTATGTGGTGTGTATGTGTGTTGTGGTGCTGGTGGTGGTAGTGGTGTGTGTGTGTGTGTGTGGTGTGTGTATGTGTTGTTGTGGTGGTGGTGTGTGTGGGTATGTGTGTGTGTGTGTGTGTGTGTGTGTGTGTTCATGTGTGTGTGTGCTTGAACATAAGTCAAAGAATTGCTTTGTGGAGTTTGCTCTTTCTGTTTACTTTTAGGTGGATTCCATGGAAGTCCAGTGGCAAGGGTTGTGCAGCAAATGTCTCTTCCTGCTAAGCCATGTTGCTGGCCTGCATCTATCTTTAATAACTCCTTTTCTGCTACATTTGTTAGGATTCAGTTATAAGTAAGAGTGTCACCAAAATAAAGCATGTTTACTTACAAAGTAGTTGTGTTGTAGTTCCTTCAGGGGAAAAAAAATACACACACCCTCAACCATCCTCAGTTGCTAAATTTACTAAATTGGAATTTGCGGTCTAAATTTTGAGTTGTCAGATTGGTCTTTTAATAAAATAGCCTTGACTGTGTAAGAGAAATGCTGGAGTATAGCCTCCTCCTGCCATGGTTTAAATGAACACCGACGTCTAGCTAAGTTTGCCCAGTGTTTCTGTTGGCTTCTCTGTTGTTCCTAAAAGTGAAGCTGGAGTTCTGCCAAGATGACCTTTTAAATTTTGAATTTAAAACTATGAGCTGGACTCATTCAGTCTTTGCTAGAACCTTGTGAAACACAGCTGATAGCACCTTTATTTTCACATGAAGAATTAATAAGTACATAGAGATGGGGCTGGAGAGATGAACCATCCGTTCAGAGCCATTGCTGCTCTTCTCCTGGACCAGAGTTCAGTTCTGAACACCTGTGTCAGTAGGCTTACGACCACCTGAAACTCCGACTCCAGGGCAGCTACGTGAATGCATGTGGTATGTATAAACTCTCACACACACATTTAAACAGTTAAATAGATTTAGTTACTCTGTCTTTAAAAATAAAATAAGCCAGCCTGGTGTGGTACTGCACACCTATTATTCCAGCACTCAGGGAGGCAGAGACAGGTGGATCTCTGTGAGTTCAAGGCCAGCCTGGTCTATAGAGTGAGTCCAGGACAGCCACGGCTACACAGAGGAACCCTGTCTCAAAAAACTAACTAACTAACTAACTAACTAACTAACTAACTAACTAACTAACAGTAAGCCAAGTAGTGGTGGCACAACCTCTAATCCCAGCACTTCAGAGGCAGAGGCAGGAGGATCTCTGTGAGTTCACGGCCAGCCTGGTCTACAGAGTGAGTTCCAGGACAGCCAAAGCTACACAAAGAAACCCTGTCTTAGAAAAAAAAAAACGAACAAAATAATTAGATAAATGAACAAATAAGCAAACAAACAAATATAAAGGTATGGGGAGGCAGGAGGTTCTAATATCACAAATACGAATTTAGGTGTGCTGACACTTGCCTGAGGCTATTTAGGAGGCTATGGCAGGGGGTCATGAACCTAGGACAAAGAAAACCCTGTGGTGTGTCACCCAAAGAAAGAGAATTACTTTTTTTTTTCTAAACCTTACACTGTATGTCACATTAGCATGTACTTGGGGACACACATACCTTTTTATTTGATATTCACAATCTTCTATTTAAAATGTTCAGTTTGTTACCTTAGAACCAGCAAATTTTGCTCCGAGGTCTTGTTAAATCCTAGGCACCTGTAGACAGACATTCTGAGCTCTTTTTGTGAAACTCTGTGGGAAAGAGAATCACCTTGCTATGCCGTGTTTAGTACTGACGCACAGATAGTGGTGGCTTTCACTGAATTGTGCAGTAGGGTGGAATTCAACATTCCGTGGTTTTCAGAGGGTTCGGAGCGAAGTACTTCGTCGTTTGAGTTCACAAGTTCCGTTTCCAGCCATGGATTGCTTTTAAGTGCAGTTTGTGGCGCATGCACATCACGTGTGTGTGCCTATGAGCCTGCATGAAGAGACCCGAGTAGGATTTGCATCCTTTCTGTCTTGTTGCCTTGTGACAGTGTCTCATTGAGCCTGAAGGCGACCTTTTTGGCTAGGTGAACTGATGGGAAAGCTCTGAAGATCCACCTGCCTCTATTCTCCAATGCCCTGGTTACAGGCACATCAGCCCTTGGGGTTCTAACAAGGATCCTCATTCTGGCAGAAACAAGTGCTCTTACCCACGGGGCCATCGCCTCGGCCTTGACTTTGTTTTTAAGATTGGGTGGTGTACACGGTGTTACAGGGGCCATTGTTGCTGAGGAATAAGGATTCATTCTTTCTCTGTAGAAACAAGGGTATGTAGAGTATATCTACATCAAACAAACAAACAAAACAAAATCGCTCTCCGAAAAGAATTTCTTAGAACCGGGCACTGGTGTGTTTGGAAGCCACTTTATAATAATGAGCTCGAAAGGATGCCATGCATTGTTCTTACACATTTGTGAAAGTTTCTTGCAGACAGATGCCTGACTCTGTGTCCGCGGTTGATTTCATTCTTGCTGTGGTTGAGGGAGCCATGCCGTGATTACATGTACCTGTGCATTTGGTTAAGGATATCATAGGTTGACGTATGTCAGGGGGTAGGTAGTATCGGCTAATTGCCTTGTTGCTATGTCAGAGTACCTGGGAAAATGGTTCACTGTGTCGGGGAAGTCAGGGTGAGAGGGTGTGAAGTGGCTGGTCACATCAGGTAACAGAGACATGGATGCTGGTGATTGGCTTGGTTTCTCTTTTCTGTACATACCAGGACTCCAGCCCCTCAGGGATGGGTAGCTCTTCCCATGCTATTTATCCTTACATAGCTAAATCCTTCACTGCATGCCTGTGCCCTTGGTGATTGTAGATCTTAGACAGTTGACAAGATTGACCAACACAGTATCCACAACAGACAGAATCTCTGAACTCACGAAACTTAGTATGCAGGGCTGGGTCCGTTGACGGGCAGCCAGGTATGTGCTTTCACAGGTGAAATAAACTGTCACGGGGAGGGGGCGTCTTTGGGTGAAAACCAGGGTAGCAGATGGAATTCTGAAATATTGTGTAAGTGGTATTTTTTTTTTTGTAAGACTTAAAAGACCTAGGATCTCGGTTACAAAAAACTTCAACTTCTCTCTGTGTGTAACATGTTTCTTTGGCCAATCTGATTTGTGTATCACTGCTTAAAACTTGATATGTGATAATAAACAAAAACCCGTAGTGAACAATATACATATTTTTACATGTTTACCCTCTAAAGAAATGGGCAATTAAGTGTGGTATCTTTTAGCCTCATATTGAAAGATTCCTCACGGCTGCTTGTGGAATTGAGCATCTGAAGGGCTGCAGCTTATGAGTCACACAAGTGGTGGGGGGGACAGTTAAGTGAAGCCTGGGAGAGAGGGCTTAACAGTGGGTACCACCGCGTAACTGCGCACAGTCGGTGGAGAGGAGACACGTCGTACAAATGTGTTGGACATTCAGCCCCAGTGCAATCCAGCAGGGTTCAGTTTTCTGAATTCATGCAGCAGGATTCCATGTGGTGTTTAAATAATTCTTGCCATGTGAAGCCCATCGGAACAAATTCCTGTTGTAAAAATGAGCTCCCTGACAGAATTCTCTGTACAAAGAAGTGTAGCCCTAGCCAGTGTAATAGGAGAAGCGCAAATGGAATGATCCGGGTGGCCCCGTAAAGAATGGCATGGCAACCTAGTTAGGAGAGGGGCACAATGGTTGGGCCAGAGAGCTTTGTATCTCCTGTCCTAGGTCCCCAAGTTGTGCTGTAATCATATCTTCCACCTGTGTGCAGCTCTGGGAGTCAAATGTTCCTGTAAAAAAGCTGAGGTGAGTCATTACTGGGAAAGACGGTGTGCAAATTTGAGTTTCACCGCCAAAATTGAAGGATGGAGCTCACCTTTCAGAGCCTCTCAGTGCAGACTGGGGCGTTTTCCTCATTAGTTAACAGCTGTGGGATGGCACTGTTTGGAATGAAGATGGTGGAGAGAGAAATGATTGGGTTCTGTATGCTGCCTTCATCTTTCTGGTTGAGCGGAGATGTGTGTTTCTGTCATTCATTCAGATTGTTAAACAAAAATGGGGAGCAAAATAATCAGAACAGATGATTGAAGAGAGTCCCATCTGCCCCGTCGTCGTCAACCTCTTCTCTTCCAGCTTTGAATCTGCTCACATGAGCAGATGGCACCAGCTCTTGGCCGGTGCCCGCGCTTTTCTGATTACAAGGGGTTGTTCTTTTGCCCGCCTCCTTTAAAACAACAACAAAAAATTGATAATAACTGACTGCATGCGCATTGGCCAGGGCGCTAATTCCTGAGGATAAGACAGAAGCTTGGCGTTCACCCTGGCCTTCTGTGTTGTGTTTAGGATGGCTCTGCCTGGCACCAGAAGCTTGGCTCTTTAGACCTGGGCTTTAGGTATTGGAAGGCTTGTTTAGTGGCGGCTGGAAAAGGGTTTGTTTTTATGCGTCCCAAAAATCTGAGAAAGGAGAAAGCAAGGAATGAGTGGGTAATGACTCAGCCACTAAAGTGCTTACTGTGCAAGCCTGAGAACACCTGAGTTTGACCACCCAGAACCCATGTAAAGCACTGGGCATGATGCTGCCTACTTGTAAGCCTAGCACTGGGGAGGTAGAGCTCAGAGGATTCCTGTGCCTCACTGGCCGGCCAGCCTAGTGAACCAGGGCACTCCAGGCCAATGAGAAACCCTATCTAAAAAACCAAAACCAAGAAAACAAAAAACAAGGTGTACAGCACCCAAGGATGCTTTCCATATGTATATACATGCACCCATGTTATTTATACATGTACCTATACACAAGTAAACACACTCATGCTCACACACATACCCAGAAAACACACATAACCTCTTACAAGTTTTGTTCTGACAAAAACCTGTAAAGGAATTTAGAGCAGAATGTTTATTCCTTGTGTGGGTGGTTTGATGCAAGGTGCCACAGAATCCAATTGGCTACACCTTTACACATAACCTCTCCATAGAAGAAAGTGAACTTTAAACAGGAGAATAAAATTGGACATATGAGAAAGAAGTTCAAGGTAGAATATAACACATTATAAATAATATTTGCATCCCGTAGAGAAAGGACTCCAGGCTTCTTATGCATAGAAATTCATTGTAACCTCCCCGACAAATGTGCTTTCTGTTCAATATAAAAAGAAATACATTTCAAGTTTGATCCCTTTGCAAAAGAATCCCAGAATTAAGTGGTATAAGTAAACATGGAAGACAGAACACACTACATACAGAGAAGCACTATGAGGTCACACGTTTCTGCCAAGGTGCTGGTCAGCTGTCAAGCTGACATGATCTTGAGTCGCCTGAGAAGGGAATCTCAGTGAAGACTGTGTTCTAGATCAGGTAGGCCTGCTTGCATGCCTGTTGGGGGAATTTTTTGGTTGGTAGTCGAGATGGAAGACCTGCCTTGATCATGTGTGGCATGGTTCTCTGGGCTGGGCCCTGAAACGTGTAAGGATGAAAGTCAGCTGAAAGGCAAGCAGCAGTCAGCATGAGTGCATTGGCTCTGGCCTTGACTGGGCGCTTGGTATGACCAGAGGCCTCCAGCTCCTGCCTCTGCGACTTTGCTGCACTTACGGGCTATATATAACCTGCAGTTGTAAGTCAAAGAAAGTTCTTTCTTGCCTAGAGTTGCTTTGGATCAGGTTGCTTGTCACAACAACAGAAATGGAACTAGAAGACCAGGGCACGGAGTAGATGACGGATGCTTGGACTTTAGCAAGATTTCTGGCTGAGTTTTCCAAGATTTCTTTATGAGCAAGTGGAGAGGCAGTGTGATTTCTGAGATCCAGAATTAATTTTCTAGACATTTTCAAGGTGATCCTCTGTAACACTCCCTCCCTCCCTCGACTCTGGTTATAAATTTGTTAGGATCGTTGTGTGGATATCTGTCCTCTGCGGTGTTTTTGTCCTTGCCCGAGACTGTGATATAATTTCTAATGATGACAATACTGAAGGGGAAGGAACATACCTGTTTGTTCTTACTTAGCATGGGCCATGGTGGTATTTAAACTGTGAAAATAGAGACTTGCGGGAGGTGAGACTCAGCTGATGTCATAGGTATCGATAATGTTCATGTTCCCTATGTTCCAAATCACTGTGAAAGCTCAGGAGCTCAATACCTGCTTCAGTGAGGAAAAAAGTAAAGCTGTAGTCAGAAAGGGATGTTCACATATATTTTATAATTTAACTTTTTTACAAAAAAAAAAGTGTGTGTGCACGTGCCAACATGATGATGCAACAAGAAGAGGGTGATGGATTCCCGGAAGAGCTGGAATTACAGTTGAGATGTCTAGCGTGGAGCCTTGGGTCTTCTTCAAGAGTGGTATTTCTCTAAGCTGCGTGGCTGATGCACACATTAGGTGCATTATCACCACCTGTAATTCTTGCTCCAGTGGATCTAGCGCCTTCTTCTGGCTTCTGAAGACATCTGCACCCATGTTCACATACACACAGTGAGGCAAGCACACACATACATAAAAAAATAAATGAAAAAAAAAAGTAGGAGGAAGCAGGAAGAGTTTGAGGATTCACGAGATGTTAAATTAATGAAAATGTAACCCCATAGGGTTTCTGACTTTCAGATTTCCTTGGCAGAAGTATCAGGAAGAAATAGAAGGCACGAGGCTCAAAAAGCTGGGCCGACTTGGAGATAGTCCTTTACAGAAATGACTTGGACACTCACTCTCATTGTCCCTTTCAGATGGACCATTTCTGACTCAAGACATAAGTTGGACTTCTGGTGTGTCCTAAGATTCATTTGGTGTTTGGAGTTTGCCATTCTCACTCATTACTTCCATTTCAGAGCACTGAACTGTCGATGCTTAGATGCTTTATAAAGCACTTGGATTTAAATTTTAGTGCCACTTGTTAAACTTCCCATGTATGTCCTTGAAGGCATGTCTTCATTTCTTCAGCTTCTGGAACACTGCTTGAAACAAAGTAGGTCCCCACTAAATATTTATAAGTATTAAGAGATGCAATCGAGATCAGTAGTCTCATTTTACAGGGTAGAAAAATGAACCTTAGCTTCCTCTTCAGAAGAAAAGTACTAGTCGCCCCCTTTGTTTTCCAAAACAAAAACAGCCACCACCCCTGAGCACTGTCCTTTACCCCATTCCCACGCCAGGAAAACATGAGCCCTCTCTCTTGGTTAATCTGTTTCTTAGTGCCTTGGAGTGAAGATAATTTGAAGAGGGCCCTGGGTGTGTACAATCAGAATCTTCAGAGCCACTACTTGTGTTAGCTCCTTTGCTTATTTCTGTGGTAAAACATGCAACTTAAGGCAGAAAGAGCTTATTTTGGCTTGTGGCGCCACAGGGATAGAACCTATGGCGGCATTGAAAGACGGAACATGGCGGTAGGAACTGGAAGCTGGCTGATCACATTTTTATCCACATAGGAAGCAGAGGGAAGCTGGGCAGTGGTGGCGCACACCTTTAATCCCGGAACACGGCAGAGGCAGGTGGATCTCTGTGAGTTCGAGGTCATCCAGGTCTACAAAGTGAGTTCCAGGACAGCCAAGGCTACACAGAGAAACCAATCTTAAAACAACAAAACAAACAACAACTACCACCACCACAACAACTACAAAATAAGCAGAGAGAGAGAGAGAGAGAGAGAGAGAGAGAGAGAAAGAATGAGAATTGAAAACAGGAAGTGGGAGGAGGCTAAGAACTTTCAAAGGCTTCAGCTAGATTGTACCTCCTCAAACAGCGCCACCTGCTGGGGACCAAGTGTGCAACTACATCAGCGTATGGGGAACATTTCTTATTGGAACCACCCAGCCTGTCCTGCCCTGAGATCTAGGGCACACTAACACTTAGTAAAGTACCTCCTCTTCTTTACATGCGAGCATAAATCCATGTTTCTGTTTGTGTAGTTAGATGGTGATATCAGAACTGTATAGACTCTGGGAGAGACACACAGCACTGTTCCCATGTAAAGGAGCATCCTAGCATCTAGCCTGCTTATATTATTTGATGGACACACACTAATGTGACTTCTGCTCACTCCTAGATTTTTTTTTTGCTGCCCTTTCCCTAAGGTTGTTTCATACAATGCTATTTCACATTGACACGTTAAATCTATTTAGTTTATTAAAGTGGTGCATTGCTTCTTTTTGTACTGATGCGATCGGTTTCACACATAAAATAATGCTCTTTTATAGAGCTCCAAACTAAAATGTTTGGATGTGTATCCAATTGAGGGTTTACTTGGAGATAATTCTGTTTCCTAGTCTGCTTTGAACTGTTTTAGGAACTCTCTCTCTCTCTTAGGCTTGCTTAATCAACAAGGGGCTGGAACAATGGCTCAGTGGTTAAAAAGTATTTACACTCCTGCTGGATTTCATGTCCCAGCATTTACATCTGGTCACTCACAATTACCATAACTCCAACTTTAAGGAATCTGATGGTCTGGGCATTGTGAGGCACAAATGTATGTATGACATACACTCCCGCAAGCATAAATGCAAGTAAAAATAAATCTTTTTATAAACGGAAAATAAAGTGGCTTATATAAAGAAGTCCAGAGATAGGGAGGACCTCAGCATTGTTGATTTAGTGACTTAGCAGAGTGTCTGTCCTAGGATGTGGCTTTCTTCTGCTTAAATCCATGGTATTGACACCAGTGAAGCCGCTTGTTGTTATTAATGGCTATCAGTTGCATTCAATAGCTCTGTGCTTTTTTCATACCAACTTGTAGAAAGGTGAGGGTAAGGGCAGGGAAACTGATAGTAATTGAAAGCAAACTGGCATCTCCCCCAGACAGAAAATGTAGCTGGCCTCATTTCTGTGTTTCTAGACCCATTAAGGACATGCATATTCAACCTGTCACCTTGTGTTGCCATGTTGCAGATTGGCTCACACCCAAGTGGTTGGCTGACTCTGGCAAGAGGAAAAGAGATGGCTTTGCTGGGCTTAACCAGCTCTTGAGCACAAGTTGTTTTCCCCCAGGCAGCATTGCCCCTGCCTAGTAAGGAAGGATGAAGGGTTGTTGGAGACTTAGCATTTCTTAAACCTTTGGTCAAACAACTGGCCACAATTAGCTGGCATGTTCCATTGAAAGTATGGATTTTCTTGGATACGAATATTGCCCCAGGCTATAGATGTTTAAATTTTGTGTGATTGTTTTTTCAGCAATTGTATGTTTATTTCTAGTAAGTGAAAAATTGTGGAAATAGTCATATGGAGTGACTGATGCTGGTTGGACACTTACTCTCCCAATGGCAACCAGGTTTCTGGTGGCCAAGGCACCAGTTATCTAATAATTCTTGATGCCAGCTGTGTAGTTCAGGGACATTGTTGTATAGGAATTCAAGTTTGTACAGTTGTCGAGATAGAACTGCCATGTCCCCATCACCTCTCGATGGTTGTTCTTTTATGTCTGAGTGTGACGCATACAGTATTGTGCGTGTGTGTGTGTTTTCATATTTTTTCGTGTATATGCATATGCACATGTGGATGCAGATACCCATTTTATGCATTCATGAGTATGTATATGTAGGGTGGTAGTATTCCTAAAGAGGGGCCAGGAGTGGCCTTTGGTGAAGGTGCAGCCACAGTTGCAATGGTAACCGTAGGACTAAGGCAGTCATAGAAAGAAGCCAAGGCTTGACACCATATGGGAGGACCGGACTCCCTGAGAAGGCCAGAAGAGACCACTGGTGCAGGCTCAGCCACAGCTGCAGTTTAGACAACTACAGAGAACAGTGGCAGGTGTGAAATGGCCCCAGCCTGAGCCTACTGGGCAAGCTGTGTGTGCTGTAGATGGCAAAGCTGACGAAGTGGAGCTGCCCAAGCATGTTGGAGCCAGGTCATGCATGAATCCTACAAGCAAAACACTGAGCTGTAGGATTTGATCTACAGTGCTTGGTGGTGGGATTTGCTTTGATATGATTCACTGAGCTTTGCTTCTGCCTTGGAATAAGAAGTACGTAATGTGCTTTTTTTGTTTGTTTGTTGGTTTGTTTGTTTGTTGTTGTTATTGTTTTGTTTTTTACAGGATCCCAGAATTAGACTTTGGATTTTTTTTTTTAAAGAAACATTGGACTTATAAAAGGGTTAAATTGTTTAAAGACTTTGGGACTTTTAAAGTTAGACTGTGACTTATATTATGATAGTAACATGAATCTTGACAGGGTAAACAGGAGAGGAAACATTATGTTTTGGTAGTGAAACGTTTGTGTATCAAGTTAACAAACGATTGGTTGAGCTGGCTAGTTTTTGTCAACTTGATACAAACTAGAGTCCCTTGAGAAAAGGGAACCTCAGCTGAGGAGCTGCCTGCATTAGATTGGTCTGCAGGCATGTTTCGGGAGCATTTTCTTAGTGATTGACGTGGAAGGGCCTAGCCCACTGTGGCTGCTACCACTCCTGGGCTCCAGACATTCCTTGGTTTGGTTGGTTTCTTACATATGGAAGCTGAACAAGCCAGCAGGTAGCATTTCTCCATGGTCTCTGATTCATTCCCAGCCTCGAGGGTCCTGCTTTGGCTTCCTCCAACAAGGGACTATCATCTGTAAACCAAAGAAATCCTTTCATCCTCAAGTTGCTTTTGGTCAGAGTGTTTTGTCACATCAGAAAAGCATGCTGGGAAAGTAGGCCATGGCATAATTTGAGCTGGAAAATGTATAAAGCAGCCTCGAGTTTAACAGTCATGCACCATACTTATGGAACTTGTTTACTTGAGAGCCTCCTCCCAGGCTGGCCTTAAACATGCTATGTACGTATGCCTCTGACAATGACCCTGACCTCCTTATCCTCCGGCTTCTGCTCACCAGTGCTGGGATTACAGACTTGATCCTCCGTGCCCAGTGTATGTGTGGCCAGGGATGGACCCCATGCTTCTTGCACACTTGGCATACACTATACCAGCTGAGTGAGCTGCACCTCCTGCCCCTGTGTGTGTCTATTTGTTAGGAAGATCACTTTAGGCCAATGTGTGGAGGGTAAGGAATAATACAGGAATGAGAGTAGCTAGCCGCTCACATCCGGAAGAAGCAAAAGCCTAGATTATTCCGAGTTAGAAGAGAGCAGGTCTGCAAACAGATGAGACACTAGGAAACTTCCCTGTCTCAGTATTAACAATGTAACAGTTGTTTCATCTGAAACAAAAAAAGCTGCAGCAAACAAGGTATAACTTCATTTGACTGTGTATCATGTTTCGAAACAGCACTTAAAACAATGGCATCCTTTGAGTTTATTTCTGTTAGTCCAGGAATTAAACTCTGTGATGGTCTTGGTTCATTTTGTAGAGAAGGAAACTGGAACTGAACTAGGAAGTCCAGTGCGGTGTATCTAATTGGCACTTTCTCATAAGCACATTGGACTGTTGAATCTACTGTAAAGATTTTTCTTGTTTGTGGAACATTGATTGAGCATCTGTCTTAAGAGGCTGGCTTGTAACTCCACGTTGTCATATTTACAACATGAAACACACTGTTAAAAATACTTTTTATCTCCCGTGCATTGTCAGTTTCTTGTGTTCCACTCAAACTTTAAGTGCCATGATACGTATCCATGATCAGTTAGGTGGTAAAAGGCTAAGTTAGACAGTAGTCTAGGTGCTAGCTTTCCTGTGCAGATGAAGAAGGTGTTGCCTGCTCCCTGGAGGTGCTCACTTGGCGCTGAGATGGGCCAACTAAGCACTGTACACAGCCATCACTTCCAAGAGGCTATTTTGAAAAACTGGAGGGGGAACCCTGCTCGGCTCCTCAGGGTTGAGCTGGCCTGATAAAGGAGGGGCCTGGGTAACCAGCTGTGCACTCCCAGGACAGGAATGTGCCCGGTGGAGCCTGAAGCGGTGAGATTCTGAAATGTGACCTGTGGTGTCCAATACAATTTAAAGGGCCTCTACTCTTGACATTTTAGTATATTTTTTTATGCGCATGTGGCACAGTTGTTGGGTAATTGGTCCTGTGTGTTCCGCAGACGGGACCACTCTACATCCGAATGGTTTATTGACGTCACATGGTTAAGTCCTTTGAAATTCTGACTTGGGGCCGTGCAGCCTGTGTAGACCGCTACCTGTGTTCTGCCTTCAGAAGCTAGAGTCTAAAAGGGAAGCACGCGCGAGCGCTTAGCTTAGTGGCTGCTGCAGTTCCCGTAGAAGCCTGGCCCACCTCTCTCCCTGTAGTCTCTTGATATACAGTCGGTGCTTGCCCTGCCACACTGCACTACCCACTGTCAATCATCGTTGTTAATCATTTCCCTCTTCCTTAGTTGGATCCAAGCCTAATATTAGTTTAACTCAACAAATGACAGGAAGCAGAACCACGCGCTACATTTTTCTGTTGTTGTTGTTGTTGAAAGTTTCACAAGAGGCTCATATTGGTGCTATTTGTACGCCTCCCCTCCCCTCTCCATGGTGACTTGAAATTCATTCCACATTGCCTGTGAGGGAAAGGAGGAGGAGGGCGAGAAGCCTGCCTGCGTTTGATACGCAGCGCTGGGAGGAAAAAAAAAAAAAGGCGAGCTCTCAGATGTTGCCTGAACAAAGCCCCGGCATGTGAGGACAGCAGCATCTGGAGGTTTTCAAACACTCGAGCGCCGCCGCCGCTGCCGCCGCGTGCCTCCTTCGCTGTCAGAGGAGCAAGAAGCTGCTTCCTGTCATTTCCCATCTTGTCACTTCCAGGACCAACATCTTGCTGCTTCCTTCACCAGCTGTTGTTGTTGTGTTCTTCCTGCTCTGCAGACAGATGGTACCAGAGCTCCTTCGATGATCTTCCTCACCCAACCCACTCCTACGCGCCCCCGCTGCCTCATTCTAAAGAAATGTGCTCCATGCTACCTTCGTAGAGCGAGTGTGTGCCCCCCCCCCACACACACCCCGCTCTTCGCTCTGCCCTGTTTAAAGATTTCAGAGATGCTGGGAGGACGGGATGAGGAACTACTGGGGACTCTGTGATGACAAACCTGCACTGTCATGTCCAGATCCGAGGTGCATCACAGAAGTCCACTTTCAGGAACATCTCCATTTTGTTTCTGACGTTCTACTCAAGGAAGGGCTTTGGGCTTTAGAGCTTTCTTTACTTAAGGGCTTGGGGTGTCTTATTTCTTGTGCTCTAAATCCAAGACAGATGATTTCTTGATACTCTTGCTCAGGTACTATCATTTCACAGAGCAGGCAGTGCATTGGGAATGACTGGCTTTCTTTCTTTCTTTCTTTCTTTCTTTCTTTCTTTCTTTCTTTCTTTCTTTCTTTCTTTCTTTCTGAAGTCTTGTATAGCCCAGGCTAGCCTTAAAATCCTTATTATAGTCAAGGCTAGGTATAATCGTGTTTATGATACTTAATTTAGGTCTTTAACATTTTATATTTATTTATTGTTTTTGAAGAATTTTTTGAAATAATATTTATGTGTGTTTGTGTTTGAGTGTGCATGAGAGAGGACCAGAAAGAACAGTAGAGAACTGGAAGTGTAGGCGTTTATTAGCTGTCTGATGTAGATGCTGTGAACCAAACTCAGCCCTCTACAATAGTAGCAAGTGCCCTTAACTACTGAACTGTGTCAACAAACCATCTGTTTGTCTGTTTGTTTTGTGTGGGTGTGGGTGTGTGGGTGTGTGTGGGTGTGTACACGTGAGCATGAGTACCATAAAGAAGAGGCTGGATTCCCTGGAGCTAGAGAAGGCAACATGGGTTCCGGGAGCCAGAGTTGGATCCTGTGGAAAAGCAGTAGACACGGGGAACTGCTGAGCAATCTCTTCAGCCCCTCAAATAGATTTCTAGCTGCATAAGCTGGAACAGGGAGGCTCTGAAAGCCACACCTCTAGAGGACGTACACCTGGGATGTCTGAAGACTTACTGTGGTCGAAATACCAAGTGAAGGAAGCAGAGACAGCAGCTGTGGCGTGCTGGAAAGGATCCCAAATGGAGGTGACATTTCATCTGAATGTCATGACTATGCAGAGAGTGTCATTTAGGGAAGACACTTTCTGTGGACCTTTCCTTACATAAAAACAAGGGAGAATGGGACCTACCTTCAAAGGTGGCTGTGGGCGCTCCAGGAAACCAGAAGTTTCCTAAGAATGTCTTACACATGGTAGGTAGTCATGTCAGAAATGCAGAAAACCATCTGTCTGTCTATTTAGCATATGTGTGTGTGCGCGCGCATGCTTGTGTGCACGCTACAGCATGAATGTGGAAGTCCCAGTACTGTTGGCGGAAGTTAATTGTCTTCTACTGTGTGGGTTCTGGGGGTCAGGTTCCACAGCAAGCTTATCAGTTGAGCCACCCTAGTGGTTCTGTGATCTGTGGCTGTGAGAACTCTGATCATCTTGCCTCACCTCCCAAGTGGGGATGGCCAGCATGTGCTACTGAGCCCTTTTCCCTCTGCACCACACCTAGGCGTGCTAGACAAGCCCTGGACCAGCAGAGACACACTCCTCACTGGGTAATTCCTTAAGTTACACGCGGTATTTCACATAGCTCTCCTTAGTTCCTTGGTGAGGATAGGAGTTTAGAAGTGAGCTGGGAATGTTTCCTCCACCTAGGGCAGGTATCTGGTGGAAAAGACCTAACTTTGTCACTGGTTTCACCACAAGATAAAGACAATAGCAACAACAACAACAAAAAGACACTTTGCTTTTTCTCCTCAACAGTTGCTTTTCAAGCTGCAAAAATATCAGGTGTTTTTTATTTGTTTGTTTGTTTTGTTTTTTGTTTTGTTTTGTTTTTTGTAGAAAGTAGCTTTCTAATATGCTTTCTTAATGGTTGGTGTGTTTTTATGTAACTTTTCCCCTTCAGCATTATTTGATATGTTAATCCTGTATATTGCTGGGCTACCCTCTTTCTATAGCCTCACTCCCATATGCGTTAGGTGGCAGCCGTAGTGTCAGCAAATACAACTCACTCACTATTCTCTATAGTATGTATTACGTTTTTTTTTTCCCTTGCTGCTATCAAATGACTGACGAAAAGCAACCTAAGGGTAAAAGTTTGTTTTGCTCAAGGTCTGAGAAAGGCATGGAGGCAGGAGCGTGAGCCGGCTGGTCGCATGGCAACCACAGTCCGGAAGCAGAGAGAGGTGGATGCTGGTGCTCAGCTCACTGAGTCCTTTTGGGTTCAGCCCAGGACCCCAGACCATGGATGGTGCTGCCCACATTCAGGGTGAAACTTCCCAGTCTAGAGAACTCCCTCACTGACGTGCCCAGGGGTTTTTCTCCTGGGTAGTTCCAGATCCTGTCAGTATTGACATGCAGTATTACCAGTAATGTAAGTCTTGTCTTTTGCATATCAGTTCTTATATTATTTCTATAAACTGGAATTCTTTTTTTTTTTTTTTAAATGAGACAAACTTGTCCGAAAATTCCTATACTTAGCACAGGGCCACTCAGCGTATGTGAGAGGAAATGGGGTTGAGCCTTGTAGTGACACTCTGCATTGTACCTGTCTTCCTTTAAAAAAAAAAAAGCTGTCTTCGAGGTGGGGGAGATGGCTTACAAGTAAAGTAGGTTATAGCAGTGAGTGTCTGCATTCACAGAGCTCCTACAGCAAGGTGGGCACCAGGGACGGGAACACTTCCCCGAAGTTTGTGCGCCAGCTAGCCTGCAGTACGCAGATGGAAACCACAGAAAGCCTGTCTCAAATCCGAATCTGACAGAAGCTGGGCTTGTCCCCTGACCTCTGTGAATGATTTGGGTATGTATGTGTCCACATACCCCCCCCCACCACCATACACATACAGAAAACAGAAACTTGTCTTTAAGTCTGATGTGTCAAAACACTCCATGACCATAGCCTACTGTTTCCTGTGAGCTGTTACTCTTCACAGCCCGTGAGGACGCTTACTGTGTTCCTGTTGCCTTCCCTACTGTCAAGTTCATTTTTCCTCCTGTAGGTGCTTGGGGGGTGAATGATCACTTTCTCGTACAGTAGCCCTTGCTGACTAGGGGGAGCAGCATTTTTTTTATGTGCTATTGATCATTTTCTTTTATCTGAGGATTGTTCATGCTCTGTCCTGCTGCCGTTATTGACCAGTTAGTTTTTGTGTACAAATTTATCATGGGCTAAGTACCATAACCTTGTGTCAAGTTGGTTAAAAAGATGTGGGCTTTTTTTTTTCTGTGACTAGCTTTATATTTTTTTATTGAAAACAAATATATATACACACACTGTGTTGTGATCATGGTTTCCTCTTCATCATTTCCTCCCAGATCCTCCCCAACTCCCCACCCATCCAACTCTAGGCCTCCTTTCTCTCTCGCTCGCTTTAGAAAGAACGCAGGCAAGCAAAGAAACCAGCAACCTGGATCAGAACAGAGCAAGCAGAGAAATTAATAAAAAAGAAAAAAGGAAAAGCACAAGAAACAAGTACACACACACACACACACACACACACACACACACACACACAGAATACCCATTAAAAACAGAAGATCAGAAACCATAAAAAGCTTTCTCTATTTTTTGAACAATATTTATGTCGACTTTAATCCTAATGTAAAATGCTATTGATTTATCACTTTACTTTTTCCTTCTTATTCACTCTGGGACTGCCACCCACTGAATTTTGCTGCCGATACTTAGGGTGTGCCTTCTCTCTTCAGTTACCCGAGTCTAGAAAGTTCCTAGCAGCCATCCCCCGAAAGTTATCTTCCAGGTGATTTTACACATTGTCATGTTGGCAGTCATAACTAAAGTCTACTCAGAAGACAGTCGAGGCAGAATCATCAAACCCGTCTTCTTATTCTTCCTGAAAGTGCCACACATTTCTAACAACCTTAACAAACAAGGTAATTATTTTTTTCATCTTAATTTATAGTTGATATTTTGGAGGTTTCGTTCTCAATTGTAATATCCAGTCTAGTGTCGTGTATTGGAGTGATCGTTAAGGTGATTTGTATGTATTCTCCCTGCCTCCCTCTCGTAATATTTCTTCCCCTTCGCATGGCTGTATGATTAGGTTTTGCCAGTAAGATAATGTGAATCTAGACATGCCGTTGCCCACGCTTAGTCCCTCTGTGGAGATGGACCGTGTTGAAGGTCATGGCTCTCCATCCCCCTGAGTACCTAAGGGACCGAGATACAGAGCTGCTCCTGACTCAGGTAGACACACATGGCCATCGAGAAACCCCTCTGTGCTTCTTTTCAGCTCCATAAATTGTGTGGTTGAGATCTCAGCATTACCTAGTCTATTCTTACACAGGCAGGAAAACAGGAAAATGGCTTTTATATGTCATACAGGTTTTGGCTGTTCATTCTAAAGACCTTGAATTTTACCCATATTGGATTTTCTACAGTATTATCAAACAGGATCTATGCATCCTACAGCGCTCACAACGGGGTTTTTATATCGGGAGGGAAAGCTTGGGAGGGGATTTCAGTGTGCAGAAGCAAAGGCACAGTGCTGGACAGCCACAGCAGAGATGACCTGAGTCACTTTTGACACATAGATGATTGGGTCTTCAGTGGCTGAGGACTTCCACATAACTGGTGATTCTTATCGGGGAGGCTTTCCTTTGAAATAACAGCAAGGGCTACTTATATGTTGATGTGAAAATAGAAAAAAAAGGCAAGATTTCTCCCAAGGGCCTGATTTCCAAGGATAACTAAATAAAGAATGAAGGGAGCCATTGAGGCAGGAAAAGGTCACTGAGTCCTCTTGGCTGATGAATAAATTAAGTTGCTTCATTCCAGATTAGCATCCAGCTCCGACACGCTGGAGGAACGGGGGCCCTGATAGACTACGGCTAATGCTCTGTGTGTGTCTTTCTTTTCTTTCATGTGTTCCCCTTGTTTGCTCCCTCTTTTCTGCTTTTTTTTCCTCCTTGTTTTCCTGCTATAGGGAGGAACAAAAACAAAAACAAAAAACAAAAAACCGGATTTGATGTGTAAAATCTAGCTTTGTCACCATCTCCTCATGAAGTTTTTAAGTCCAGTTAGCCCATTTGATTCAAGTATATTGAAAACTACCAGGTTGGTCCTGAGCCCTTTTGAAGCCCTGGTCTCTCTCTGGGAGGGTGTGTAGTTAGGAGATGGATGGTTGAAGGCCTCTGGTGTACTTGGCTGTCACTGTTGAGACAGGGTCTCATGTAACCCAGGATGGCCCTGAACTCAGCTGAGGATAAACTTGAACACCTGTTCTTCCTCATCCAAGCTCCCCAATACGGAGATGGCAGGCAGGTGCCACCATCCCGTTTATGTTGAAGAACAAACCTAGGGCTTGTGTGTGTGTGTGTGTGTGTGTGTGTGTGTGTGTGTGTGTGTGTGTGTGTGTAAAAGCACTCTACCACCTGAACCACACCCCCAGCTACTGTATAAAGCAGTTTAAAACCCCTTTCAACTATCCTTTGATATTTTAAAGTAACATTTGCATAGAAGTGTTGATTCTGTCATCCTTCCTTCCTTCACCTGGGGCACCTGTGGGTTTTGATCCTTTCAACCCTGGCTAGGTGGTGTGGCATTTTCATCCTGTCTGCTTGTGTTGGTGTATTCATTTTTGCCATAGTCTGACTCTATGCCCAGGAGTGTAGAGGACAGAAGGTGAACCTGGTAATGCATATAGTTCTTTCATGTAAAGCCAAGTGCTTCACACATCTTTTGCAGGGCTGCAGTCAAGTGGAAGTACCCAGCCTGGGAATGCCTGCTTCCTGTATTGGCAACATCATCCTCATCCTCATCCTCACCTGTAACCCTCTACCTAGTCTAGAAGATGTTGGACTCTAGAAGGCACCTGCTGGAGCATTGCTGCTCTGTGAGGAAGGCATCTGACAGCCTATACGAACTTAACGTGGGGCACTTGTATGGGCCCTACGGGGTTGCTAAGGACATGAGGTTGAGGACACAGGTCTTCGTATAGCTATCTTTTATCCCTGGCCCCTGGCACCCTGGGAAGTTCTTGCCTGCCTTCTCTCAACACTGTTTTCAGCAATATGTGCACAGGCTCTCTGCACATAGGTAGCAACTCATTGTATTCACTAGCTGCAAGAGTCTGCTTTGTGAAATGCATCACATGGAAGGTTGTGAAGGAAATCGAGGCAGTCCAGACCTTTGCTTCTTCACTTCTAAGTATTTTATAGTTTTCATGTACTTCCTTTGACATTTTGGTTTTTTTTTTAATCTTTGTTTTTACTTCATCATCTTTTCTCCATACTCTATATTTTATTACTATTATTATTATTATTATTATTATTATTATTATTATTATTATTATTATTATTATTATTTCTCCATTTATTTTTTTTATGAGACAGGGGTTGGTAGTCTTTCTATAGTACTTCCTGGCCTCAGACTTGAAATAGTCTCCTCTCTTAGCTATTCCCTCAAGTGCTCTGACTACAAGTATGAGCCTCCTTGCTCAGCTAGTAGGTTTTTAAAAACAAACCAAAACCAAAACCAAAACCAAAAAAAAAAAAAAACCAAAACCAAAACCAAAACAAAAAGCCAACCAGAACAAATAAACGAACATAAAAATAATGCTTCAATTTGGACTCAATCTCTGAATTGGCTAGTCTCAAACTCCTAGCAGTCCTCTGTCCTCAATCTTCCATGTGTTTCATTTGCAGGTGTGCCCTAGTTTTCTTTCCTGTGGTAAAATACCCCGAGAAATTGCAACTTGGAGAGGAAGCAGTTTATCTGGCTCACGGTCCATCACTGCAAGGAGGGCCAAGGCAAAGGCTTGAAGCAGGTAGTCACATCACATCTGCAGTCAGGAGTCCAGAGACTGAATGCACACTTGCGATTGCTCGGCTGGCTTTCTCAACTTGTATACACTTTGTGATTCAGACCAAGGGGATGGAGCCACCCACCATGGTCCCGTCTTCCCACCTCAATGAATTTATTTAAGACAACCCTTGCAGCTGTAGCACAGGTCTACCTGATATAGATAATCCTTACTTGAGACTCTCTTCCCAGATCGTTCTAAAATGTTTCAAGTGAACAATTGCAACCAACTCCCAGGTGTGGTGGTGCAAGGCTTTTAATTCAAGCACTCAGGTGGAGACAGGTGGATCTCTGTGAGTTCGAGGCCAGCTTAGTCTACATAGCACGTTCCAGGCCAGACAGAACTATATACTGAAACCCTGTCTCAAAAAACACAAACCAAACAAACAATATCAACATCTAATTACAGCTACCTATCACCCAATGGCGCTGCTGCTGTCCTCCTTATCTGCCCCCTGGCCTTTTTACTGCCCACACTCTCCTTGTGTGTAAGGACGTCAGTGCTGTCTAAACAGATGGTTGCCCTGTGTAGGGCCCTGATATGGGAACTGATATCATTATCCTTTCTAGTTCTCCCTGAATGCAGGATAAGTAGGACCCTTGAGCTTCAGCCATTAAGAACACTGGGCTGAGCTTGCTGTTTAGGAGCACATCTGGACCACAGTGAGAGCAGCAGGTCAGACACTGGTCTGTGTGCATCACAGGAGACACTGTGCTTGGTATACAGATGACAACAAATGATGCCGGAGCTCTCTTGGAGATTGGGTTAGGAAGAGTTATGAACTCTTGAGTAGGAGAGAGTATGTTTGTTCGTGCTTGAGCTTTGGGGATGTGGAGGAATTAGGAGAAACTTTCACACAAGAAACTCTCAAATGGGTGATTTTAGAGGAGCTCACGCATTCACCGAACGTGTGCTTGTTGGAAGACTCGGGCTCTCTCTGCAGAGTGGTACAACAGAGGGTGAAATATGGGCCCCAGAGGTTTGCAGTCATGTCTAGCTGTGATGCCGAGCATACTGTTAGATTATTTAATCTGTCCCTAACTGAGAGCCTGCTTTCCTAAATTCTATGGTGACAATTTACTGGCAGTTTAAACTTTGAGGACTAATTCAGACTAAGAAAAATAAGTCCTGTCTCTTTAAATTCATGTCTTGTTAAAGTTAATGCTCGCAGCAGAGGAGAGTGGGAAAGATCTTTAGCTCTGTGTGTGTGTGTGTGTGTGTGTGTGTGTGTGTGTGTGTGTGTGTGTAAATTCAGTTACTACAAGGTCACTCCTACTCTCCCCTATTCCTTTGTGAGGATCTTCCTGGTTGAATGATGGCAGCAAAATCAGTGTGCCCTCTTCTAATTGCCTTTGTCCCACACTGCCCGTCTTGACATTTGAAGGTCATTCTGTTAACTAGACCTCCTTGTGACCCTTGGAAGGTGAGATGAATGTAAACATCACCGTAGTGATGAAGTATAGTTTTTAATTCCTTAACTTGTCGTCTTCCTGGTATCTACCATGTCATGATGATGTGACTGCTCTGTGGTATGGTTAAGAGAAAGCTTTTTTTGTTATAGATGTGAGGAGGGCAGTCACAGGCATCTGGAAGAATCCAGAGCAGAGAGAGAGAGAAGTAGAACATGGCCAGAAGACAGGGTATGTCCAGGGCTATGTGTAAGTGAGGGGAGAACAGCGGGAGGCGGAGAATCGAGAAAGCATGGTGAGATCATCAAGAGGTCAAGCATAGAGTGAACAGTGCGCTTGTAAGAAGGACGGATTGCCGGAGGGAGGTTAGCCTGTGAGCTAGAGGGAGGTTAGAGCAGAGGAAGATGTGAGGAGGGTAGGATGGACTTTGAGATGCGTACCAGGTATTTTCGACACCGAGGAAGCCTTTGATACTCTGATAGGCAGCACGGGTAGCTACCTGTCTCTTCTGCTAGCGGTGAGGGAAATGTCTCCTCTTGGCTGATGGGAACCGGGTTTACACGTTCCTTAGGAATGCTGGCTCCTGTGTAACCTCCAGAAATCCCCCAATGGTCCAGGTTGAGCTCATATCTGGATATTTGGTCTACCTTGTGGATTTTGGGAAATTGGAGTTTGCTTCAGACCTGATGACCTCAACTTGTGTTATTTGAGGGTCTCATCTGTGGGATTATCATCCAGAGATTTTATTTTATAAAGTTCTTCTTCTGTGTGTGTGTGTGTGTGTGTGTGTGTGTGTGTGTTAGTTTCTTTACTTGTTGCTGCAATGCAGTATTCTGATGGAAAGCTACTTGAGGGAGAAAGGGTTTCTTTCCAGCTCAACAGTTCAGGAATCTGACCATCATGATGGACGTGTCAAGGCCGAGGGAGGTCAAAGGAGCTAGCTAGTCACAGCACGTTCCCAGTCAGAAGGAGAGGGCTGTGAATACTGCTCCTTATCCTTCTGTCTCCACTGACACAATTGTCAGGCTGACAGTTAGGACAAAGTGCCGTGCCTCTCACATGTTCATGTTCAGAAGAAAGTGTGTTAATGTAATACACAGGGCAAGTACCCTAAGGAGGTGGCCATAAAACGTGAGTGTGACACAGGGAAGGCATTAGCAGATCCTATTTAGACTCTGTTGCTTGTGTCAGACTAAAGCCGAGCTCTAAGCTCATCTATCTCTCAAGTGTAAAATAGCTTATACAGCCAAACACTTTTTAATCGAGAGAAACAGGAAATGAGGCTTTGTCCCAAGCCCTTGTTTCCATTCAGTGCTTTTGAAGGCAGGGAAATGGATCACACTCAAAAATAAAACTTGCTTAGTCATAAATAACTGAGGAAGCATTTCCATTCTTCGCTCTGTATTCTGTTTTTTTGCGAGGTGTTTGGCTCACTGCTGAAGTGAATATGTTTTTTTTTTAAAGTCTTTATTCATTCATGTGCTTGTGTGCATAAGCCGTGATAAGCCAGATTGGAAAAGCTAAAACCAACAGTGTGAGTCTGGAGGTTGGAAGACGACTTGTGGAAATCAGCTCTCTCCTGCTATGTACGCTCTGTGGATCAAGCGCAGGTTGTCAGGCTTGGTGGCAGGTACCTTTTCCCAACCAGGTCTTCCCACTGGCCCTCAGACAGGAATGTCGTGTCGGAATAGAACATTGGAAAGCATGTTCTAGAAAATTCTGCCTGGTACAAGGGCAGCTCTCTGGGCAAATGTTCCAGAGCTTTTGCTTAAAGTGGCATATCCCCCACCCCGCCAGCAAGCTGCTTTAATGTTAATGCGGCATCTTTCTCATCAGGGACTGTTCATGTTCTCTAGGTGGCAGGAAATCCGAGCATGCTACTTCTTTTACTTCTCAACAGTCCTTAACGTTCAGTTGTTGTAGTGGTTAGCAGTTGTCAGTTGCTTTTATAGTAACCGGATAGCATTGTGTCAAGCATAGAGACAAAAGGGGAGAGACCTCCCTTGCCCAAGCATCTGTTTATTCACCTGGGTTCTCTAGAGAAACAACCGACAGAATGAACATACACACAAAGGAGGTTCACTATAATGTCCTACCTTATAGGGGCCAGGCGGTCCAACAATGGCTTGCCACATCCTGGAGACCTGGAGCATTCAGTCTATGAGGCTGGGTGCTCCCAAAATCTCAATCTGGTGCTGAGGGCCAGAACAGATTCTGGAGAGCCAGGTCTTCAGTCTGTACTGACTCGTGAAGAAGCAGGGTTCAAGTGTCAGCAGACGAGGGGGCCACAGTCACCAGCAAGAAACTAAGGCTTGCCAAAACACTCGTTTTTCCTTAGACCTCTTTGTCTTTGAGCCATTCTAGGGAGGGCTTCTCCTCCTGGAAACCCCCTCACAGAAGAGCCACCCAGAGGCTCATCTCTTAGCTAGTTTCTTATCCAATGGTGATTAACCCTCAGAACCCTGTAAGTCTTGCTACAATCACTTAGCACGTATATCAGCTAATATATGGCAGGGATTGATCAGGGTTGGTATTAAAAGGACCATGCCTTCCATTGAACCTTCTGCAAGATTGGTGCAAAGAGTCTGAAGTGCTTCAAGTCCACAGCCAAATTATCTTGGGGGCATCTGTAGCCCCTTTAATAGTCATTTATTGTCCTTCCTCTCTTCCTGACCTCACACCTTTATAAACATTAGGTAGATCCTTTGCATGATAAACAAAAGGACCCCATATTTCCGACCAACCAAAAGGTGAAGAAAGCATCAGATAGCATCAGAGACTGATAACAGAGCTTCCCCTGCCCCCTTATAATCTGCCTAATTAATGTTCCCACCACTGCATTTGAGAAGTGCCTTGATTTATTACTTTCTTTGTTCTGTTACTTTAAAAATTGCCATCAAACCGTTACCACATTGGGAACACGGTATTTGGGGGTCACCTGATTCCAAGTGCATGTTCTCTCATATTTGGCTTCAGAATAAACTCTTACCACCACCACCACCACCCATTTAGGTGAGAGCTGTGCTTTTGCATGGACATTATCACCAAGAAGCAATGAGCATCCCTCCTCACTGAGCAAGGCAGTAGGCAGTGTAGGCATACCCCTTTTGTCAGCCTCACAGAAATTCCACAAAAGCTGAGAGCCATCATTATCTCTGCTTTTAAAGATAGAAGAAGAAGAAAAGTTGAGGTTAAGTAATTGCACAGACTTCTGCTGCCGTTAAGTGTCTGAGCTGGAATTTAAAAGCAGGTATATCTGAATTCTGAGCCCTCCGTTTGTAACCACTCCATATAAAGCACCGTATAATAACTTCCTCAATCGATGACACCGTCCTCTCCTCATATCCTTTTATAAGGACAATAAAAGAGAATTAGCTGAGGCGACACAACTCGTGTTGTGAGTGGATTGTCTTTTTGACTCACAGCTCCCACTGAGAAATAATACACAGCAGACTTCGAATAACACACCTCACAGAATGAGATTTCATTCTTGAGTGAATTATCCATATCTGCCTTTAAGAGAAATTGGTAGAGCATTTCACTAGTCACGGCTGAGGGAAATGTCTGCATTCTGGCTCTATCTGTAAGTTATTCTGTGAGTACTCATTTTTCTCCGTGTCTAATGGTCATTTTTCTTTTTCCCTTTGGCTGAGTGTTTTAGCCATGCAGAGCGGTTTCTTCTTAGGAATTCTGTCTCCCGGTCTGCAGTTGTTCAAAATTCAGATCTGAATCCCAGGCTGATGTCTATATTTCTAGCACTTGAGACCAGATCCACACCACTTGGTTTCAGATTGAGTTATTTGGTTCCTACTGAAAGAAAAGTTCCATCCACAGTGAAGGCAAATCTCAACGCATGCACTTGCAGAGGGCCTGGGTTTCGGGACCCACCAACCATGTTGTTACCATACAACCGCCAGACATGTGGTGTGCAGTCACCCCCTACACACGCTTACACACAGATATTAAACAAACAGAACCCTGCAGATATATTAAGCACAGAAACTAAGGAGAAAGGCAGACAGGAACATGGCCCAGGGAAGGTTTTCTGGAAGGTAGTTAACCGGAAGGAGATGTCTGTGTCTGGGTGACCATTTTCTGGAAAAGTCAGCGGCATTCCGTACTCATATACAGTAGGCAGTTGGTATTGTTAGCGTTAATTAAGGATTTCTAATGTTTTGTTCTATAGCACTTAACTTTGTCACTTAGTCACCAGCTCTCTTTGACATCTGGGGGTGACACTCAGAGGACAGTGAGGTGATTATGAAGATGGCCTCGTGTTATCTCCCCACTCTGTGGGCTGAGGTGGGTTGAGAGAAAGAATAGGAAGGAATTCACGGCTGACTCGTTAGAGAGGGGCTGTGAGACGCCTCTTTCCTTGTTCTTTAAAAAAAAAAATTATTAGCATATATCAGCTAGGCAGACTGAGTTTCATTACGTGATGTGTTTTGATCATAGTCTCCCCCCCCATTATCCTGTGTTGTGCCCCTCCCCACCCCTGCTGATCGCCTTCACCTTTTCAAACTCACCCACCACCCCCCCACACACACACACATTTCATTTTATTTTATTCTTTTTCTTGTGACCCAATGAGTTCCCTTATGATTTCTGGCAGGAATGTATGTGAGAGGTTATTTACAGGCACACAGGAGGCTTCCAAGTACCTGCACCACTGAAGAAAGGTGTTCCCTCCTCTAGCAACCACCAATAGTCCATAGATCCCCGGGGAAGGGCAGGCCTTGTGAGCCTTCTGCCCTGGCAGCCATTAACCTTATATAGATCATCAGGGAGGGGCAGGGCCTTCTGAGGCTCTGCTCCCAGCAACTGCTGACTATATTTGATCTTCAGGGGAGGAGGGGTGGGGTCTTGTGGCCTTCTCCCCTCGCCTACATTTTTTTCATGTATGCCTCTCACGTATCTGCCTTCGCACATGACACCGCACATTACGAAGAGAAAGAAAATTGAACAGTCAACTCAGCGAAAAATTTTCATTTTTTAAGAGGTCGCATACGGCGCAGGCAAATGCATACTCACTTGCCTGTACTCTGTATTTTACATCTAGAGTGTGTGGCAGGGACCAGTCCAGGTAATGCTTGAAAACCCTGGAAGACTTACTGAAAAGACACCTGTCCCTGTCCCTGCAGCTACCAGGCTAACAGTGGTCCCCTAAGGAATTCAGGTTTCCCCAGGGGTCTTACGCTGATCCAAGGAGAAAGCTGAACCCTATTTCTAACAAATGCTAACTTACTAACCAGTGAGCCTAGTACTCTGTCTAGGAAGAGAGTTCACACAGTTCTGATTCCCTGTTTCACAGCCTTGTAGGAGAGACCAGAGCTAGGACAATGGAGGATCAGCATTGGGTGGGACCTCTTGTCCTTCATTTAAACCTGAACCTCGTGTCAGAACACTGCAGATGAGCTGGTGTCAGGTGCGGTCATTGGACCCCCCCTATATTTAGTTCCTCTTCCCAATGCGGCCGTGTTCAATAAATCTCCTTTCTCTGCTTTCAATATAAATCGTGTTTTCTGTCTTCTTGTTGAAGACTGGGGGCCCACCCTCTGACTCTCAACAACCTTACTATCCGTTTATTGTGTAAATGAAACTTTAATATTTTCACCATTTCTGACAGACCGAAACCAAAGGAATGAAGTGCACAGTCACATTCGAGATAACTGATTAAGCAAAAGGGAAAAACAACATTGCCTGTGATTTTTCCCATACTACACTTTCTTCTTCTGAGAGGGAACAGTTTAGCGTGGAAGGGTGGCAGGACGTGAATTTCACAAGAGATTGATCAAAACCAAGTTTAGCTTGTCCTATTATGTAAATCAGAGATTTGTGGTTGAGTGGAATTGATTTTGCCTGGACTAAATTACAGTCCTTAATCACTGTAACTTTAAACATTACGGTTCTGGGCCACAGCTGCAGGGCAGAGTGGGGCTGCTCTGAGCTCATGCTGTCCTTTCATGGAAGGCAGAGTGTTGGTCGGAGTCTTGTGCAGACAAGAATTCCCATGTATAGACCTCAGAGTCAGTTGCTTGCCCTTCAGGGATCTTCCAGAGTTGTTCCCACAGGGTCAAGAGGCTTCACGGGACTTTTCAACTCAAAAAGGCTTTCTGCTCATATACAAGTATTTGTAGTTATTTTCTCTGCATCATAGTAGGCATCGCTGCAAAATGCCCACAGGGGGGAAAAAGTCTTTAGATTTTAAAATCAGAAACCCCACCATATTGTGATAGCCTTTTCATTTCTGTGTGCGTGCACACATGTGCGTGTGGTGTGTGTGTGTGTGTGTAAAGGGGATCGCTTTTTTACCTATCTAGAAGGGTAGGGTGGTTGATTTGAAGAGAAATTAAGGCATATGGAGGTTAATCAGATTAACCAGAATTTTTCAGAATTTATTTACTAAGAACCAGGTAAGAAAGTTGAGGATATAAAATCTAATTAGTGGTGGTGGTGGGTGGGTGGGCACATGTCTGTTGGAGGGGGATGTTCCCTTAGGTACCTTGGCATCTCTTCCTTTGAGTTTCCCAGAATCAAGCCATCACTAAGCTTCCCGTAGACATGCACATCTCTTCCCCCAGTTTATTTGGCATATCCTTCCCAAATAGTTATTATTAATTATGTATGTGTGTGCAGCATGCACATGACAGGAGTTGATTCCTTCCTGTTTGGAGCCTGCCTGGGTCGGGAATCAGGCTTAGGCTTTCTCAGCAAATGCCTTCAGGAGCTAAGCAATCTGACAGGCCCTCAAAATAGTTTAGTGACCCTTTGAGGGCCCCTTCCGAGCCTTTCCATGAAGTTTACCCTGAAACTGTTCTTAACCCTAACGCCTGCCTTCATTTATTTAGTTCCAGAATCACCCACAGTTGGAAGAGTTAAAGCATATTCTATGCAACTAAGTTGTAGGAAGCTCAGGCGCCTTTCGAGTCTGTGAACATTTGAACCCGTAAGCCAGATCTTACTAGGACTTAAAAGCTTATCAGTGACCCAGTGATGATCTCTATTTTCTCGCTTTGATGAGGAAGCTGGTCAAAGAAAGCAATGTGTTGTGGCCGGTCGCAGGCCAGAAGCCAGCTGATTTGATTATCATTGCTCTTCTGTAAGTCACAAGCCATAGACTTTTCAGTATATAAAAGAAACCTTGGGGCTCTGGGTGTGTGGCTCAGCTGGCAGAGTCCTTGCCTAGCCTTGGATTCAGGGAGGTGAGATAGTAGAAACCTGTAATCCTAACACTGGGGAAGTAGAGGGTAGATTATTAGGAATTCAGAAAAGTCTGTGTGTGTGCGCGCGCGCGTGCATGCATGCATGCATGTGTGTGTGTCTGTGTGTGTGTGTGTGTGTGTATGTGTAAGAGAGATTCTATCATATACATACATACATACATGTATACATATATATATGTGTGTGTGTGTACATATGTAGTTATTCACATCTGTAATCCTAGCATTCAGGAGATGGAAATAGAAAGACCATTAGTTCAAGGTCATCCTTAATGACATATAGAGTTTTAAGTCAGCCTGGGCTACATGGTACCCTGTCTTGAAAGGCTTTTATGTCATCATTAGATTTCTTATAAATACAAAATAGTTCTCAATAAACCGGATTTAATGTGTGTAACATTCTGAGCTCATCTGCTCTGGCGAGTCATGTACAGTAAGAGAAAATACCTTGCAATATATTTTACCAGTGTGTGCTTGTATCCTCGTACCCCTATTTTGTATTGGTTGACCTAAGTTCATTCGTTGGAATACAGTTGTCAGTGTCACAGAGTGGAGTCACTAGGGACTTGCATGGAGCTTCTAGCTCAGTTTCTGCCCTGTCTCCAGCCCTTCATTGGATTACAGGGCCCCAAGCCATGAACTGGCAACCTCAGAAGGTGGCTAAGATTCAAGGCACAGGAATCTCGCTGGGTGTTTATTAGGTTTCGTGGATGTTAGGTAAGATCACTCTTAACACAGGACTGAAAACTCATTGTTTCCTGTAACTTGTAGAGGATGCTCACTTCCCTTAGGTTCTCTTGACCATTTGGTTGTATTGTAGCTAATAAAACAATGCCAAAGCCTGAGCTCTTTTTAAAGAAAATATTTATTTTAGTTCACCGGTCTCATGGTACAGTGTTGAATGCTTTTATGTGGTGACAGTGTTCTTATGGGCAGAGTCCCCCCAAGAACCCCAAGAAGGGCATCACATGGCTGCAAGAGGTCTATGTGACCTTTGGTCTCCCTCCTGCTTTTAAAGCCAACAGCGTTCATTCCACCTTAGCTAGTCCTGACCACCTCCAAGAGCCAGTCTCTGAGCTCTCCCCCTGGATTTACTATCTATGTTCTGAATACTTAATAATGAGGATTAAAGTCCGATGTACCTTTTGGAGGAGGGTGGTCCACATTCAAACCATAGCATACCTCTTCCCGAAAGACATTCATCTGTCAACAGAGCATCATGTTGCCTGTAATCTTGGTCTCTTTGCTCTCACTGTTCAGACACACACACACACACACACACACACACACACACACACACACACACGAACACACCAGTGTGGATCTCTCCAAGATTGTTTGGAGCAAGAGGAAAGGAGAAGACGAACGCACCCTGACTACAGAGCAGGCCTTGCCACAAGTGTTTATAGAAAAACTGGGTCTGGGTACATGGCACAGTTGGTAAAATTGCTTGCCTTGTGAACAAGAGGATGTGAGTTCATTGCCCTAGCACCCACAGAAAAAGGCAGGTGTGATGGTATGCTTCTACAATTCTAGTGCTGTGGATGCAAGAAAAGGGGCTTCCTGGCCAGCTAGCTTAGCTTACTCAGTGAGTTCTGGGCCAGTAAGCTGACACACACACACACACACACACACACACACACACACACACACACACACGCACACAGGTTCTTAGTATTCTATTATGCTACAGAGACCTCTGTCAGCTTCCTGCTGCCCCCTCACACCTTTCCCCAGAGTTTCTTCTCTAAGCAACCACACCCCTCCTCTCACCAGCATCCAACCAGAGCCAGAGCATCTCTTAAAGTGTGCTCTAAGGCTTTCCCAGATTTACAGTTAGAACGTCACTTGGCCTGATTCCCCAGCAGAGGGCCTTTCCAGCCAGCTCATGAAGGCTATAATGGTTCAGTCATCGTCGTCGTTGGTTTAGGTTCGTTGGTTGGCCAGGCCTTTAGAAGAGACCCCAAAGGCATCTTACCTGAGCCAGAATGCATACAGGTGGCTTTATGGTTCCTCCTGATTGTACCCACTGCTCCCTAATCCACACCATCCTCTCAGTAGGTAATACAACAAACCAACGTATTTCCCTGGCTTAAGTTTTTCTCTTTTCAAAGGCTTTAAAAAAATTTTTTAACACGTATATGGATGTGTCTTTGTGAGTGTTTGCCAAGTTCATATGGATGCCCTGGAGCTGGAGTTACAGGCTGGTACGGGTGCTAAGAACAAACCTTGCCATTTCTCTATAGCCCCTGAACCTTGCTTCTGTTACCAAGAGTTTGCCCTTATCTGCATAAATCTACCTGTCACACCTGATCTTACCTGGGAGAGTTATGATTTAGGAAGTGTAATGCCAGTGCAGAGATCATCACTGAAGAAGATGCTGCTTCCCCCGTGGGCCACCCTGGACCCACAGCTGCCGAAGTTCTCGTCTGATGTTTCTTAGGCTGCAGCAGCTAGATACCGACCTGGATACACCACACATGGAAAGAAGGGTGGAGGTGCCTGAAGGGTAAGATCAGGGATTCACAGAGCCATGCTGCCCAGGACACGAGGGCCTTCTTGCTGTAAACCCATGATGACTTTCTTGGGTCATTGCCCCCTCTACCAGTATTTAATTCTTTCACATTTTTTTCCAAACTGACTTGTTGATTTGCAAAGATCACACAGATTCACATATGATGCTCGGTCTACCTTAAATATCCTTTAGGGGAGGAAATGTAGATTCAAATACACAGGTTTATCTCTCTGACCTTTAGCTAATTATTAGATTGAGATAAATTTGCGTAGGTGACAAATTGCCTTTAATAACATTTAATGTGTGTGCTGACATTAATGTCGGGTTTAGTGTTCCAGCCCTATAGAGCCAGGAGCATGGACTTCTTATCTTAATTTGACCTATTTAAAAGGTGTTTGCCATGAGAGTCAATTTCTGATTAAGTTAATAGCATGTTTTACATGGAAGGCAATCAAATATTGATGCAGGAAGATGGCACTAGATGATATATTTCCATGTCTGGCGTAATTGGCAAAAACATTGGCCAAAGGAAAACATCTAGTAGCTGAAAGTGAATGAGTTTTAACATTCATTACTTTGCTGAGTTGCTGTGACCAAGTTCTTGAGAAGTAACTCAAGGGGGGAGATAGTGTGTCCTGCCTGACGCTGCTGTGAGGAGAACAGCCTCCTGTGGTGTGGAAAGCATGGTGGTGGGAGTGACGGTGAGATGGGGGAGGCTGCTTGCTGACATCTAGGATGCAGTTAAAGAGACAGACCCGAGGGCAGACATGTGTCAAGGGGCGGGAGGGGGATGGGCAATTACAGTCCTCCAGGCCAGCCCTGCAGTGATTCAGGGCTCCATCTCCTAAAGGATGTGAAACCTCTGAAGTGATCATCCCCCGCTGAGTGGTGGGCGGCAGGGGAGTGATGGAAGTAGAAAGGCTTTGGAGACTCCCTTCCTCCTGCCTACCAGGCGATCACCAACAACTTGACTGATGTACTTTGATTTCATCTGTGAATATGGGGCTTAAGTTTAATGTATACTTATGAATACTTGCAAGACTGCCTGGCCCATCGTGAGGACATGTAGGTGAATGGTGACTTATTAATTAATTTATTACAAATACCCATTAGATGCACTAAAATGTTTTCTAAGGGGGGTTGGAAAGGTGGTTTAGTAGTTCCATGCAACTGCTGCTCTTGCAGAGGACCCAAGTTCAGTTCCCAGAACCAACAAAGCGGCTCACAACCATCCATAACTCATGTTTCAGGGGATCTGATGTCCTCATCTTCTGACTTCTGTGGGCACCGGGCACATGCGCGATACACAGATGTCCATGTGGGTAAAAGACACTCAGACAAATATGATACATCTTTTAAAAGTTTAATATATAAAAATATTTTTTCTAATATTGAGGAGAGGCTGAAAAGAAGGGTTATGACCTTCCAGAGGATCTGAATCACTTCCCAGCACCCTCGTTAATGGTTCACACTGCCTTTAACTCCAGCCCCGAGGGATCTGATGCCCTCTTCTGGCCTCTGCGTGCCTGAAGTCGTGTGCGCACATCCACTCAGACATATACATATACATCATTTAAATGAATACTCGTTTAAAATTTCCTAATGAGGGGACTGGAGAGGTTTCTCAGTGATTAAGAGCACTGACTGCTCTTCCGGAGATCCTAGTTCAATTCCCAGCACCTACATGGTGCCTCACAGTTGTCCATAGCTGTAGTCTCTTGTGCTCCTGTACCCTCTTATGGTACACAGATATGTGTACAGATAAGCCCCATATACATAAAATAAATAAATAGATGTTTAATTTCCACCCAATGAAATTATTGGCCAGGGAATAACTGAGTTAAGTCCATCTGCTGGGAATGCAGGCCAAGCAAATGTAGTTTCTGCATAATTAGAAGGCTGTTGACCGGTAGCCCAGCCTCCTTATATACAGTCTGCTGCAATGTTTGGGTGTTCTTCAGAGAAACCTCACTGAGCACGGGAGAGAGGGCTGTGCACTGCGTCTAGGTAAGACCGCATCTGCAGAGTTTCACAATATTGTAGTGGTTACACAGATGTGAGCGGAACAGAGGTTGTTCTCCCAGGGCTGGGATGTTTTTCCTACCTTCCCACTGAACTCTGAGTTCATTGCAGCTTGTTTTCATGATGAACATTTTTACCTGGCTTCTTGGTGTTAAAAAAGCAGCAGAAAACAAATATACATACAGCAACAACAACAAAAACGTCAGAAACCGGGTTGAAAAGATAGTTTGACAGTGTTCATGAGCAATGAAGTTACTTAAAATGCACTCCCAATTGTGCCTTAATGCAATTTTGATGCAGCAATATGATTTCAAACAAACAGGTACTGGGTGGCAATTGATAGAAATGTTTAATGAATGAGACCAACATGTAAAAATGTCAATTTGCAGTGAAACATTAAGCATTGCTATTTCTTGTTGCTTTTAAGGTGACCTGAAAGTTTGCTGACATCATGGAGCAGAACATTGAGCTTTTATCCTATTAAGAAAGGACATAACCTTGAGAGGGAGGGAGGGAGGGAGGGAGGGAGGGAGGGAGGGAGGGAGGGAGGGAGTGTGTCTCTTATATGTGTGTGTTTGTTAACATAGGTCTCATGTAGTCCTAACCAGCCTCAAACTTGCCCTTTAGCTCAACAGTGACTTTGATCTTCTGACCCTCCTTCCTCCACCTCTGGAGTGCTAGAATTACAGACATGGTTCATGTTGTCCTAGGTTGACCCATGGGTTCCCATATGCTAGGGGAGCACTTGGCTAACTGAGCTACATCCTCAGCCTTCCTCCCCCCCTGCCCTCGCCCCCCATCCTTTTGAAGACAGCATAATTTCTCCGCTGCCCATCCTGGTGCCAGACTGCTGAGATTTAGTTATCCTCCTGCCTCAGCTGTACCTGTAGCTGGTACATGATTCTGTGGAGCTGGAGAGGCCACAGTGTTCAGGACAGACTACAAGCTAGGAACCTGAAGTGTCTTCGGTCTTTGAACTAACCGTCCACATGGCAGGGATGAGATCCTCCAGTAAAGTCAAGCAAACCAGCTATACGTGCCAAATTGTTTTTTTTGAGACAAGGTCACATATAACCCAGGCTATCTCAAGCTTACTTTATAGCCAGTGCCCCAGTTCTGAGATTGCCGGAGGGAGGGGAGAATATCATGCCCAGTTTCTGTAGGGCCGGATCCTGAGTACAGGGTGTTTTGCATGCTAGGCAAGTGCCCTACCAAACTGTGCAAACACCCCCAGCCCACGCCCTGTTAGTAAAGTATCATCTTAACAACACAGATTCTCCTATTTGATTAAATTACCACCCACTATATTAGCCTTGTCCACCTAACACATAAAGCTAACCAACACAGTATCTATGTCTTCCTCACTGTGTCTGCGGCTCTCATACAAATGATTTTTTTTTTTGGAGACATCATTACTGTTAATGAACTTCAGGTACTAGGACAACAGTCTATTATAATAGGACATAATTGCTCATGGGTATTAAGTATTAAATTCCATTGATATCTTTGGAGATCACACAGAATTGTTTTTTGGGGGGGCTCTTTTTGTTCTGTCCTGTTTTGTTTTGTTTTTCACGAATGAGGAGACTGAGGCTCAAAAAGCTACTGGCTATTTAGTCAAGATCCAATCTCAGCTGGTTGTGGTGGGACACAGTAGTAAGCCCAGCACTGAATGGGTGGGGTAGGTGCTTCATGAACTCGTCCTGGGGAAATGAAAAACCAACACCTGAGCCTCTCCCCCATTCCTAGACAGGGCACTAATGGCAGACGACAGTCCAACCTGGGTGAATCAGTAAGTGTGTTGGGCTTACTTACAAAGCCTGGGTGATCTCAAATCAACCCTGCCACTGAAATGCCTCACAGATGCAATCCCCCTTCTAATTAAGCCTTCCATTATCAATATACTCGAGTACCTCCCAACCACGAGGCCAGGCCACATTAACTGGGTTTTGACACTCTATTGATGGGCATGTGGGTTTGTCTGTGGGGCATTTTCTTGATTGGTGAGGGCTCAGCCCACTGTGGGTGGTGCCATCCCCCAACAGGTGGTTAGCCATGTGGTGGCTCACAGCTGTCTGTGACTCCTGTTCCAAGGGATCTTATTCCTTCTTCTGGCTTCTATGGGTACCAGGCCTGCAAGTGGTATATATGCAGTGTACCCACAGTGGACTGAACCCAGTCACATCATTCATCAATCAAGAAAATGCCCCACAGACAGACACATCATTTCTGGCAGTTAGGCATATCTGCTCTGATGATGATCGTGGTAGCTATTATGCTTGCTTGGAGATCTGTGTCCTGCTTCTGAGAGTAGGAGAATCAAATTCATGGTCATCCTTGTCTGCATAGTGAGTTCAAGGCCGGCCTGAGCTATGTGGACCCCTGTCACAAGAAACTGGGAAGAAAGAAAGATTGAAACCCTGATCTTGCTAGTCTTGTGTATAATGCTTCCTCTGTGTCCACCTGTTGCCCCAATGTACCCACTAGTTGTTTTATAATTGGTTACAATACTGTGCTTCACTTGGATCAAAAGAGTAGTAAATCTTTATACTTTTCTGTCCCCCTCCTTGTACTTTCTGCTTCTCCCCCCTTCCTTCCCCTCTCTTTTTTCCTTACCCCTCTCTTCGTCCCCTTGTGTTTTCCTCTTCTTACTCTCTCTCTCTCTCTCTCCTTCCTCTCACCACCCTTTTTCCCCTCCACTACTCACCCCTTCCTTCCCCGAGGAAGCTGATCAAGCAACCTGCAGTTTAGGATTAGATAAGTGAAAGACAGACTGTAGCAGCTTCCGCCATGCCAAGAAGACAACAAGCAGAGTAGGGTGTGTGGAGTGCCACCTCCCAGTGCTCTCCGGCCTGCTTTCCCTACTGATGGATTGCTTCCCTGTTGCCTGCCAAACCCTTAATGCTCTGGCTCAGCTTGCAGGGGATCAGTCACAGCTGACAGGTCCTACAGCTGCAGGTGTGGTGCATAAGGCTCTGGGTGGTGCCTAGGACTTCCCTTATCTGCAGCCAATTACCTCTGCCTTAGGAAGTGGTGAGGGTGGCTTCCTTTGCAGACTCCGACTCTTGACACTTTCCCTTTCTTTGAAGCTTCCCTGTGTTGCCTTCCACCTCCCTTTGCTGGCCTTAGTCACAGCCAATAACCAGTACAAGGGCACTGGCACTTGTGAAATAGAGCTTGCATGAGAGGCCCAGGGGCTGCTTGTGAGTCCCCTCTGAGGACTTGGCTCCTTACAGTAGGCTGGCCACGCAGAAGGATGTTGAACAGCTCACTCAGAGGAAGGGCTTGTCGGTGCTTCCAACGCCTAATTGGAGATCTAGCTAGGCAATTTCCTACAGCTTGGCATGGAACGTTCTCCTGGCTGTTTGTAGACGGTGCTCGACTTATACCATGCCAACTTGGGATTTTGGCAGATCCTATTTAGCGGGTTTATTCTAGGGCTGGAAACCTATCCCAGCTTCGCGGGTGTGTGGATCTTTGAGGGGCTTTCTAGCTAGGAGGCGAGAGATGGCATTTTTCAAGGAAGTAGACGTTAACACGAGGTCCTCTTTAATATATGCTAATAGACATTCAAATGAGTTCTTCTTTATTTTGGGTTGGAGGGAAGGAACGAAACGGCAGGAGCTGGCTAGATGAAGCTCCCACAGACGCCAAGGAGTTGGCTCGTTGAAATGCCTGCCATCCTAGTACCCGGCTTCCATCCCAGTTTCATTATGTTGCTGCGATAAAGTGCTCACTGATGGGGGGGGGGGGAGGTTGGGAGAGGGCAGGACATGACAGGAACTCAAGGAAGGAACCCAGAGGCAGGCACTGCAGAGGAGTGCTGCTTCCTGGCTCACTGAGTTCATCTTCCCTTAGCTTTCTTGTACAGTCTAGGACCAGCTGCCTGGGAAGGTACCATGGACAGTGAGCTGGGTCCCCCTGCATCAGTTAGTAATCGAGACACTCCCCCATCCGGTAGGTTCTTTAATGAGGCTCTTTTTTCCCCCTTTATATGGCACCGGCTTTATTAACTTGACAACAGCTAGTAGGGACCGCTCGTGTTCCTGGGCCGCGTCTGTTTCTTTGTATTACCTAAGGACTCTTATGCCTTTATTTTCCAATCTTTCCTTTATTGTCTTTCATTTGTTTTAGTTTTGCCTGGTTATTGTTATGGATTTACCAGTGTTGGTGTCTCTTCCTGGTTGTATTTTTTTTTTTAGCACCCTTTCTCTTAGTGGTCGTCGCTTCTCACTTTTCATGTTTCTTTGGTCCTTCCACCTCCTAGTTCTCAGGCAGGTCCTGTGTTACTGGTTCTCGAGTGTGGTCCCTGGAGTGGGCAGTACTGTATCTGCAGCCATCCGCATACGGTAACCTAGGAATGTGGTAGCAGCCATGCCTTCAACAACCCAAGACACTGGGTGAAAGTGGAATGTGTATGTTCCATTCGGACATGCACTCTCAAGAGATTTTGCTGATTGGCTGGTGTGTGAGGATGGAAGCCTCGGTTCTTAATGAATCTGTTACTGGTCCCTTAGTGGATTAAGAAATAGAATGGAGTGTATAGAGAGTGTATTACCCTATGGTTGAAATACAGGGTGGTCGTTAGCCAAAGAACCAAGGCTCTTTATGCTTCTTGACATAATCCAGGCACTGCAAACCTCAGAAGTATATGGGAAGTTATGTTCTTCCTGTTGTGGCTGTCTTAAATTTGAGAACACAAGGCACTCTGATTGCCTTCAGAGCTGTTTGCTTTTAATAGTTTTTTTTTTAAAGGCTACTTAGAGGTCATTGTGGCCTCCCGTGTTATGAAAGCAAGACTGTCATGTTCTCGGTCCCTTTTGGCTTGCCCTAAGATCTGCCACTGTGTCCACTTAACTGTCTCTTCAGAGCCCACCCTTCCTTCCATAGGGCGCGAGTGTTTCCTTAGTATCAGATGATTCTTCCTCTGGAAGGAATAAGGTACCTTTAACCTACAGCATCGTAAATAACATGTGACCTACGTAGTTATGACAGAGGGCAGAAGCTGGCCAATGACAGCCCTCTTGTTCTTGCAAATAAAGTATCAATGGGACCCCGCCTGATTCATTGATCTGTTGCCCATGGCTGCCAGTGTTGTTTAGTCAGTGACAACATGGCTGGCAAGATCCTGCCCTTTGCAGGAACCCTTTGCTTACCTCTAATTCACATTTATATGCAGTTATTCCTTCTTTCATCTTTGTGTGTGTGTGTGTGTGTGTGTGTGTGTGTGTGTGTGTGTGTGTATGTGATCATGTGGTTGCAGGTCCCACGTGCATTTGTGGAGAGGCCAGAGGGCAACTTTGGGTGTCTTTCTTCTTCCTTGCTTTTTAAGATGAGGCTAGTGTTCACTTTGGCACTGGCTGACTTAACTAGGTCAGCTGGCCAGCGACCACCAGTCCCTCTCTACCAGGCATCCTTTCGTTCCTGCCTCTCCCGTTCTGGGGTTACGAGCACATGCTGGCTTGTCTGTCTTTTTGTAAGAGTATGTACTAAGAATGAAACCGAGGTCTTTACTATTACACACACTGAGCCATCTCCTGACCCCAGAAAATACTTTTAGTCTTCCATTTTGACTTAGCGCCCTCTAGTCTCCCTTTAGAATGATTTGACTGCCCTTTGAGGTCCTAGCCATGTAGACTTGCTTGTTAGTCTCATAACTGGCAGAAAGGGATCTTTCTGAGAGGACCTTCGTGTCCCCTCTTGCCTAAGGCTGTGATAGAAACAGCCTTACTGTTCTTCAGCTGGGGTTTTTGTTGTTGCTGTTGTTGTTTACAGTATAAAACTATATCTGCACTGTATAAAACACCACAGTATAAAAAGCACAAAATGTATTTCTTTCACTTGTTTAAAGATATTAAGAAAGAGAGAAAGGAAATAAAGAAAAATAAAGTAAGTAAGTAGATGGAGGGTACATGGGCTGGGGTGCAGCAAGAAACCTCCAACATGGGGTCACATGCAACAAGAAACCTCCAACATGGGGTCACATGCTTCCTGTCCACACTGTTCTCCGTGGCTTATGGTGCATTTGACTTGGCCTTCCTGTCTCAGCTTACGCTGTGTAAAATTAGACTCGGCAGTGTTAATTCAGCCAATGACCACACCCAAAGGTTTGCCGTGGCGTTCAGTGAAAACAGGAGGGACGCCTACAATGCGTGGAGGTGATGACTAACTTTCAAGAGTAGTAAGCTAAAGCGAAGTTCGGAATGGCTTGTTAACTGGTTTTATTAGCTGTTGACCTTCCCTTCCGGCATGACAGTGGCAATCAGACAGAGGCGGGCACGGACATGCCGATTAGTATTTATCTAAAGATAGGCTGCTGCCTGTCCGCAGTAAATTAGTTCAATCAGACATAAAGAGCTTGAGAAACATTTTCTGCTTTATAAAAAGGATTAGATGTTAGAACAGCTCATCTGGCATCTCACAGAGAAGATGGATTGAGCCCTTGGACGTGCTCATTTGAGGAAGGTGCTTTGAGGACATGGAGTAATTGAACAGATTTTCCCACAAGATTGATCAGGGGCTCTGGGTTCCCTGCACAATTGAGCGATGCCCTAATTTTTGGCTTCTAATAAGAACTCCACATCTGTTCCTGCTTCTGTGTGTTTCTTCAGCAGGGCTGGAAATTCATTTCATTAGTACCTAGTATGGCACCATGGCAATCCAGGAAATAGAGATTATGATCGGAGAGAAGAGATAAGAATTACACTAAGATTTCCATTATCACCATCGAGGGAGTAACTGAAAAACCGCACAAAACCACTTGTCATCTTTGTGTATGATACATTTCTAGAAGTAGTTTTCTAAAGGTGAAGCACATTTTCCCCTGCACACCGTTGCAGTCTTGAGGTGTCATTTTCCTAACCAAAGTGTCGGCACTGACTAAGTTCTCCTCACAGTTAGTTATCGTAGAAGGAAGAACCATAAACCTTCCTGGTCATTTAAAAACTTAAATTATGATCTAGATCCTTTAAGAGGCATAACTGTGCTTGTATTACTGGATTTTTATTAGGTGCCCCCAAAGTCCTGTGAAGTATATACAGAGAGCACATAAAATCTAACTCTCCTTCGTTATAAATTCGACCTTAGTGAAATGAAATAGTCTTCTATATGGCAAACATTAACAAAGCCATTAAGAACTGCTATTTCTTTCCCTTACTAAATGTTTCGGTGAAGATTTTAATTCAGCTATGTTGATGGACCGAGCCTGAATGTTTTATACAAACCTCTGATTGTGTTTTAAACAACAACAATAAAAGGTTGGAGAGATGGCTCTATGATGAAGGGCACGTCGTACTCTGTTCTTGCAGAGGATCCAAGTTCGGTGTTTGGCAACCATGTTGAGTAGCTTACAGCCACCTCTAATTTCCAGTTCCAGCATATCTGATGCTCTCTTCTGGCCTCTGTGGGTACCTGCCCTTATGTGTACACACCCACACAGGCACACACATGGATATAAATCTGCACATGCTTTTAATAAGAGCCTGGAGTAAACATTCAGGTCTTTTCCAGGACTGCTATGGGACAGAGGTCTTAAAGCCTGCCTCCCAGGAGTCCCCATTGAATAGTCGGAATAACTTAAGCCTGTGGAAACAAGAGGCTGGAGCCACCACAGGGCCCCTTACTTTGCTGTGGGATAAAAAGCCAGCAAGCCTAAGATACCAGTCATGTGGGCCCCCCACCATTGCCTACACAAGTGGAACAGTTTTCTGGCTAGGGTAGAGAAGGGCTGAAACTGAAAAAGGATCTGCTTATGACTGGCTGTAGGCCACAGGCCCCATGCTTTTCCCGGTGTTTAGACACTGTGTTTCTTCCAGTGGCTCTCTGAGTGGGCGGATTTTTCCTAAAGCGCAGCAGGTGGGCTGGGGTTCTGATGCTAACGTAAGTCCTTTCGGGATCTGCCTGTCCAGTGTTTCAGGAGGGCTCCTCTCCCTCTGGCTGTATGAGCTGCTCTGTGTTGGGAATTCAGCCAAGCTGTGGGCCTGGATTCCAGAACATAGAGGGTAACTTACGAGATCACTGCCAACACCAGTGTCAGAAATCAGTAGAACCTATGTGCCAAGGCTTTACTATGTGTAATTCCTCTACATCCCCTCAGTAGGTTGTAAGTTCAAGGCCAAGTGGGGGCAAAACCAGGCGTGATGGGAAATGAAGCCATTTGTGGGCGCAGTTGGTGGGTCTGCATTCACAAAATGAGTCTCCCAGGTCATAGTCTCTTAGATCATTCTTAAAAATCACACACTCATGCGTCATTCTCAAGGCTGCTGCTAAGAGGCTTGACTGTGGACGGGTGCTGAATTCATTTCGTGATACATTTATTAATTTGCTCTGTGTGTGGTAGAGAGCATGCCTCAAGGTACACTGGAGGTCAGAGGACACCTTCTGGGATTTTGTTCTCTACTTCTACCATGTAGGCTGTGGTGTTCAAACTCAGGGCATCAGGCTTGGTGGCACGCACCTTTACCCATTGAGCCCTTTTGGTGGCCTCATGAGGCACAATCCATTCATATTGGTTGTACAAGGATATGAGTAGATGATGTTTTGAACAAAATTTCAGTCATTTGATTCTACCATGAAGACACGGGAGTCGGATGCTGGGATGAAAGCCTGCCAGCTCCGAGAGGCAGAGAAAGCATCCAGCTTACCTTCCTCCTCAGCCTATGTCCCCCCAAAAGGAATGCTCCTTCCTCAAAGAACCCTCAAACAGAATGTCCCTCCCTTCTACTTCCTGTGCATCTCTCTATCCACTCTCCTGACTTCCTCTTACTCTCTATGGTTTTTTTCTTATGTTTACTTTCTGTCAAATAGTTACTTGCTCTGCCTCTTGACCTATGGTTGACATTATTTAATCCTGTTTACAATATTTAAGCAGAAAGCTCTTGGCTCAAAGGTGTGTTCTAGGGCTGAACCACACCACAACTAGAAACAGGCTTTTCCAGTAAACAAAATCTCAGGGTTTGGGGTTCACAGTGTGATCAAATATCCTGCAACAAGTGGTGACTTGCTTTTATGCCGTGTGGCTCAGAAAGTTCACAAAACCAGTGAGCTGTGTGCTTTAAGGGGTGAATTGTATACCATGAACATTTTTTAATCTCAGAAAAAGTATGAAAAATATAGGTGTGATGCTTCATTGAGCTGCAGGGGAGAGGCTCTGAGCAGTGCATATCTTCATGATGATGCATCATACAATGTGCGTACAAATGTGTGCCCTAGTGTGGAGTGTTTGATCCCAGTGTCAGCCTGTGGGGTGTAATGGTCATATGCGATGAGGTATAAGACAGAAGACTGAATGTGGGAAAGTGGAGGTACCTGACACAGTCTCAATCATTCTTCTCAGAGCAAAACTTTATAAGGTGGAGGGGCTGGCCTCGGCAAGGCTGAGAGACTGAGGGGTGCAGCTCATGGAAACCTTGACCCTAGAGCCCCAAACAGCTTTCAAGCACACAGAGGGCAAAATGGTTCCAAGTATAGTGTCGAAGTGAGAGAGTCCAGGAAGGTCTGTGCATTGAGTACATTGAATGGGACAAGAAATCAGCTGCACGGTTAAGTGATGATGACAGGATTGGATGGGGACCTTGTTCTACTTGTTTGGAGTGATCACGCAGGGCGTCCTCATACAGGCGTGCAAGGCCAGCACTTAGGAGGTAGAGGCAGGGTGATCAAGAGTTCAAAGCCAGTCTTGGTTAAAGTGTAAAGTCCAGGCCAGCCTGGGATCCATGAGAAATAGTCTACTCACACTTCTGACCATTTGTTAAAAATGCCTTCTAATCACAGGGGTGACCCTGGGACCCTGTCCTAATCTTGGACTGCCCAGGAGACCATTGGATTTCTTTTCTTTTCTTTTGTAAATAGAATGCCTTTCATTTGTTTGCTGACAGTTTCATACATGTAGACAATATATATGTATACTGACCATGAAAAGTCCATTTTAATTTTTTCATAATCCTTGATTATTTTTCTTTGAAGTTTTTTTTCATGAGTTTTGTGTGTGTGTGTGTGTGTGTGTGTGTGTGTGTGTGTGTGTGTGTAGTGCATGGGTACCACTCTGTACATGTAAAGGTCAGAGAAGGGCTAACAGGAGTCCATTCTCTTTTTCTATTCTCTGGGTACCAGGGATCAAACTCAGGGCAGCAGGCAGCTTTTCCTAACGCTCCATATCACTGGGTAACCTCCACAAGGATAGCATACCACGCTTAAAATGAATGTCATTTTAGGCTGGACAGGAGCTATTCTGTCATCAGCATTAAATTAATCTTAAATTCCAAGAGAAGGGGAAAAGCCTTGCTTCCATGGAATTTTCCCTGCCCAGCTCTGACTGTTCCTTCGATATATACCTGCTCGCTCTCCCCCACCTCCCCATTCCTTTAATCATTAAAATGCTAAGCGAGCAGCCAAGCCACCGTCCCTAGGCCTCCAGACAGCAGACACGTCCCGAAGTCTGACTCCGGAGAGCTGGAGACTGCCAGTGATGTAGACACAGAGGGTCTGCCAAAAAACGTCAGAGGAATGCTGTTTCCAGCAGGAAGCGCAGTCATTCAGCCGAGCTGATCATAACTGGCACCACAGTGCCTGTCCTGAGACCTTCACCGAGCTGACAGAATGGGAGCATCCTTCCCTCTTCTGTAGAGCAGCCAAATGCACTCACTGGGCGCGTTCAAGTGGGCGACGCTTTGTGGACGTCAGTTGCGGCTACAGTTTGGGCAGGGTCAGGCGCGGACTGATGCTTGCAGAACTGTCATAGAGTCCAGTAAGCAGGTGTGCACCTATGAAAGGTCCTTTTGGACCTATTTTCAGTGTATATTGGGCCAGGTGGGTTATTTATTTATATTTTTCAAGTAAATATATACTGTACAGTTCAGTATTACTCAGCTATAGAAAGGAAATCCTCCCTGCATTTGTCACAGTGGTTATAATTGCTTGTGAGTTGCCTGACATGGGTGCAGGGAGCCAATCTTCTCCTCTGAGTGTGTGTGTGTGTGTGTGTGTGTGTGTGTGTGTGTGTGTGTGTGTGTGTGTGTGTTGTGGTGTGTTCATTCTATCAGTTCTGCTCCTTTAGGGATCCTGAGTAATGCAATACTAACAGCTGTCCTCTGACCTCCATACACACATACGCACAAGCACACTCACACACATGTGCACCCCCACTCCCCCATGCCACAAAGCAACACGTTTGCCTGTGTGCACGAACAACCCACCCTTACTTATCTTACATTAAGCTCCACAATAAGTCCATTTTTGTCTTCATCCTCTTTGGTTCTTAGAGTAGCCTCAGGTTTACAGCCAGGGTGGGCAAAGGGTATAAAACTCCCCTACCCCATCAAGAGCCACCCCAGCACCTCTCTCCCCAACACCGCGGTGCATCTGTTACAGTCACGGATTCAGAGCACAGCAGACACTCCAGTGAGCCATCTCGTCAGTCTCCTTGTCCTTATTTGTGAAGTGAACGTAAGATACTCATAACCCTCTAGATTGCTATGAAAGCTGGTGGTACCTATGGAGAACCTGCTGCCTGGTAGGTGCTCTCTCAGCTTCACCTTTGTTGACGTCATTTATATCACTGTCATTTAACTCATGGGTGTTTGCACTTCCTTACAAGTGTAACCCGTGTTCCAGCAGTCAGTACAGATGTGAATTTTTTTAAAATTCATTGAGCGTTTTAGATTATGATCATTGCTCGGTCTTAATAATTGATTACGTTTGTCCTTTTAATTATTTTTGATGCGGGGCCTCATGTGTCTCTTTCTGGCATAGCACTCACTGTATAGCCGAGAATGACCGTGATCTTCCTGCCTCCACCTCCCAAGTGCAGTGCGTGTGCCGCTATGCCTGTGTTAAGTGGTGCTGAGGCTGGAAGCCGCTGCTTCTCGCACACTAGGCAAGCAGTCTTAACAACTGAATGTCTCCCCTGATCGCTGCTTGTCTCTTTTTTTTCTTCTTCTTCTTTCAGCATGTATGTTGTAGGTATCGTTACGTATACTCAGGGACTCATGTATGAAGATGGGCATCTAGACCCAAGGTTGAGGTCGGATGTCTTCCTTGGTCACTCACCACGGTATATTTCTGAAGTGTGTTCTCTCACTGAGCCCAGTAGTTCATGTAACACAGCTGGCCATCTTGCTCCATCTCTACCTCTTTCGTGGGCCTCCATGCCTGTCCAGCATTTTTATGTCTGTTCTTGATATCTAAAACCTGGCCTTCTTGCTTATAAATGATGAGTACCTTTCTACCCGCTAAGCTATTTCCCCAGCCCTGATTGATTTTTTTTTTTTTAAATAGTAAGTTAGAGATGTTTCCTACATGTCTCCTACAGTTTAAAGTCTTCAAATCAATTCATTGCCTATTTCGCGTGAGGGCGATACAAGGGAGAACTGATTGTTTAACGTATTGATTTGCCCTAATTCAGTGTGATAATTTACTTGCTCTTTATTCAGTGCTCGCCAAGTGCCAAATCCATTCCTGTTGGACACAGAGAAAGCAACCCCGGCTCTCTGCTTTTTTGAGGAGCTCACGACAGAATGCATTTCGATTCTTTTTGGTGATGTGGAAGAGGTGGCGGAACATCCAACAAGGGGACACCTGGAAAAGGAAGAAGTTTAGAGACTGAAAAGGCAGCGAGCGGCGTGGGGCAGTTAGGAGAGGAGATGGAAAAGAACGGAGCACAGGGATTCCTGAGTCGCGCTGCCCTAAATGGCCGTTGTACACCGTGGAAATCCACGTGTAACGCCAGGAGAGAGTGTGAGCACCAAGTGCAGTGAGAATGTGCTGTGGATCCGTGACCGTAACAGATGCACCACGGTGTTGGGGAGAGAGGTGCTGGGGTGGCTCTTCAGGGGGTAGGGGGAGTTTTATACCCTTTGCCCACCCTGGCTGTAAACCTGAGGCTGCTCTAATAACCTAAGAGGATGAAGACAAAAATGGACTTATTGTGGAGCTAATGTAAAATAAGTTAGGGTGGGTTGTTTGTGCACACAGGCAAGTGTGTTGCTTTGTGGCACGGGGTGGGGGTGGGGTGGGGGGGTGCACATGTGTGTGAGTGTGCTTGTGCGTATGTGTGTATGGAGGTCAGAGGACAACTGTGAGTATTGCATTACTCAGGATCCCTAAAGGAGCAGAACTGATAGAAGGAACACAACACACACACACACACACACACACACACACACACACACACGAGATTTATTAAGAGTAACTTATCGGCTGTATTGTGGGGAGTCCCACAGTGGCTGTCTTCCAAAGGAAAGGCCAAGAACCTGGTAGTTGTTCATTCCACGAGACCAGATGTTTTAATCGTTCTAACCAGGAGCTGGAGTCCCAAGGGATTTCTAAAGATCTGCTAATCTTCAGTCTGCGTTTGAATCCTGAAGGGTTCAGTTGAAATAATGGCTAAAGAATGCCTCAGCAACAGGATGGATGAACTTGCCAGCAACAGTGAGGGCAAGCAGGCAAAGAGCTAAAAAAAAACTTTCTTCTTACATGTCTATTTATGTTCATGTGAGCTGCCATGAGAAGGTGTGGTGTAGGTTTGCGGGGGGTGGGGTAGGGTGCCCAGCTTCTTGGATTTTAGTTGAATCCAGGTGTAGTCAATTTGACAGCCACGGTTAGATGCATCATTAGGCGCCATTCCGTGGAAGATACTCACCTTGCTTTTTGGAGTAGGGTCTCTCGCTGTGAATCGTGGCATCCTGGTTAGCCAAGACAGAGTGACCAGTGAGCCCTAGGGATCCTCTTGTGTTCTTTCCCCCAGTGCCTAGATGACAGCCACTCACTGCCATGCCTAGCTTCCTGTGGGGGGTTCTGGAGATTGAACTCTGGTCCTCATGCTTGCAAGGCAAGCACTGTACCAGCTCTAAAAGGGTGATTTTTAAAACAGCGCACTACAGATGTGCTTTGTTCACCTCACACACAACACACTATGTTCAAAACAAGTAGCGCGAACTTTAAAAAAAAAAAGGAAAAGAAAGAAATGGCCTAAGATTCTACTGGCCTCTACTGTCTACCGAAGACAGCTTGGCTCAGTGCTCTCTCTGTGTGCACATTTCTCTGTCACCAAGTGGTCCCATGACTTAAGAACATTTCAGAGCATGGGTCGCAAGGGACAGCCTGCAGAGAACAGTTTCGAACAACAGGGTAGGTAGCAAGCTGTGTTCACATAATCCTCGGGGTGCATGGGACAACTGTAAGACAGGAAGGGCCTGAAGTGCCCTCCAAGCCTTTCTCAGCTGTCCATTCTGTGTGTTTACGGTGCTCTCCCAGACTTGCCCACCTCAATCATCCCATCTGGTAGGTAGCAAAAGCTGGTTTTTATGCACGATTAAAAGAGAAGCGATTACATTCCTTCTCTGAAGCTGGTTGCCCGCGTGGCTGTTTACAGTGACCTGGGAGAAGGTATGGCAATCCCCATTCACCTTTCCAAGCTGCACAAGAAAAGGGACCCATAAATTAGCTTCCTCCAGTGATAAAACTGCAGTCCTCTGTGAAAGAAAAGCAGGTTCGTAGCACCATCTACAGGCTGCCGAGGAGGAAAACTTCTTGCCTAGCTCCTGGATGCAGAGAAGGATGAAAAGGGCAAAACCATCCTTTCTCTCTTAAATAGACTTATCTGTAAATGTTGCCGAGTGTGTTTTTTGGTTTTTTGTTACGTCCCATGCATGTGTCTCTCAGTGTGTCTGAAGTTCAGAATGCTGATCTAATAAGATCTGGGTTTCCAACAGGACCTGGGTCTTTTTTTTTCCCACCTGCTGTTTACAGAGTCAACTCTTTACATTAATTCTGTAAATATGGAGTTAGTGTGGTCCCCAGCAGGTTCCTTGTAACTGTTTACATTATGAGACACAAGGTACAAAGCCTGCTAACCATGGACATTTTTATCTCTGCTCCTTGTGTATTCACTACCTCTTTTCTTAGGGAAAAGTAAATGTGGACAGCGTTTTGTTTTGTTTTTTTAAAAAGCTCTATTATGCTCTAAACACTCAATAGGATTTATGAGTGTTTTCTGTCCTCAAGGTTCTGATTTAATAATCAATTGCCCAGGGCATGAAAAATTATTAATACAAAAGAATATGGGGGAAAACTTGTCTTTTTTAGATGTTAGCAGTGAAAAGTGTTTTTTTTTACTTCATTTTTAATATGACTGTAAGTGTATGCCACATGCATGCAGTTACTCATAGAGTCCAGAAGAGGGCGTCAGATCCCGTGGGGCTGGAATTACAGGTAGTTGTTAGGGGCCTCACACAGGTACTATTGACCAGATTCTATAGCCAGGTTGTTTGCAAGAGCAGCAAGGGCTCTTAGTTGCTGAGCCATTCATTCCTCTAGCCCTGGAAATGATATTTTAATTTTCAGATACATGAACCACTTTGTCTTTTTGTTCATTTCTTTTGCAGACACTAAGCTAGCAATGTTATTTTTGTCAACCTAGGATATTTTATTGGATTCCTTGAAGGACTACATTATAAGTTGTGCATGCTACTGTTAGAAATAGCCTCTGAGGGTTCTCATAATAAATAATGGTCCCTCTTGTCAATCGTTAGTAAAATTGACACTTTATTCTTCTATTTGATGATTTGTTAGGAGTTTCTGGAACATTGCAGAAAATAGGTCTTTAATAAATCATTCTGCAGTGCAATGAGCCTCCCTTCCAAATATTGAGCATACATTTTCAAAATGAGTAGAAATTTACCCCAACAGTATCATTATTAGAACTAAAAAAGACTATAGAGTTACCTCATAGTATATAAAAAGAAAGCATGTTAAATGGTTGCTAAGGTTTCAAACTGATGGAAAAGTTATTAAACGTTTCTATTTTAAAAGAACATTATGCGTTAAAAGATATGCCTGAAACACTGGGGCATTTTTCCGAAGGGAAAAAAAATGCATTCATTCTCACTCTCTCACACCAGGAGAGGATCAACACAAGGTTCTGGCTGGAAAGTCCACAGCTCGTATTTCTCCCTGTTTTTCTCGCACCAGATGGCACTGTTTAGTTCTCTTTTGCAGTCTTGTTCTGGAACTTTCTGTGGGAGAATCTGTTTCAGTCCAGGCTCACCAGTGACACCTCTGTGTCCCGCGTGAAGCCTTTGTGGATGCTTGAGAGAGGCCTTGACTCACATGTAGCTGTGTCTCAAAGGACCCGTGGCAAGCTCGTTAGCAGATCTGAGTAAACCCACGGGGTGGATGAGAGCCTGAATACTCCTCCCAGAGCTCAGCCACTGTTTTGATTGCCAGACATGTTGCAGTGCTGTGGTTTTTCAGAGTCGTCACAGGCGGCTGTTATTATCTGACATACTTTATAAGTATTATATGAGTGAGGCGATAGTCATATGGACACAATCATTTTTTATGAAGTCTCCTGGAGCTTTTAAAAGGCTCCGTGACAGTCAGTAGGTCTGTTGGACCACAGAGTCATCGAGTTATATTAGTTTAAGGTATTAACACTTAAAGAACTATTCGTGGTGTGTCTACTCGTTCCCATGGCTGGTTTATAAAGAAATTACTACAGACCTTTGATGTCAGTGTGTCTGAGGCTGGAAGCTTCTTACCTCCTTAATACCACTGTCAGTATGATATCCTTTCTAAAGAGTAGCCTCAGCTCCCTCCTTAATAAAAATGCCATTATCCTATTGTCTCTGTATGGCCTTTCTTCTCCCCTGATTTTACATATATAATTTTGAGAAGGTTTTTATTTTTAGACTTTATTTAATGCTGATGAATGTTTTGTGCACCTCTCTGTCTGCAGAGGTCAGAAGAGGGCATTGAAGTCCATGAACTGGAGTTAGGCATGATTGTGAGGCGCCGAGTAGGTGTTGGGAATTTGAACCTGGTCTTCAGCAGGAAAAAATGCTTGTAACTGCTAAGCCATCCCTCCATTCTTATTTTATATGTTTATTGTGTGTGTGTGTGTGTGTGTGTGTGTGTGTGTGTGTGAGTGTGTGTTTGTATGGTGGGGGGTTAGGTAGGTAGGTAGGTGTGTGTGAGTGCAAACGCCCGCACAGACCAGGAGAAAGTATTAATTTCCCCTGAACTACAGTTACAGATGGTAGTGAGCTGCTTACAGCGTTTGTGCTAGGACTAGCATCTGGGTCCTCTGCAAGAACAGAGCCCTGTCTCCAGCTTCCCACTTCCCTTTCTACACCTGTTTTAATTTAATTTAATTCCATTTGGTTCTGAGACAAGGTCTACATGCTGCTTATGTTGGCTTCGAACTTTCCGACGTAGCTGAAGCTGACCTTTAACTGCTGACCCTGTCTTCCCTCACAAACTTCACGCCTGGATTACAGCTGTGCACCTGAGGATTTGTTTTTCGTGTGATTAATGTAGACGCAGTGGGCATCTTTGGGAGATGCTCTCACGAACGTGCTTTCCCCTTTCCTGTGGTTTCTCAGAAAGTGTTTGAACTCATTGAACTTCCTGTAATGCAGCACTTGTTGTTGTTGTTGTTGTTGTTGTTGGTGTATACCCTGGCGTTGGCGCTGTGTGCTGTCGTTTGGTGTTTCTTTGCTCTGGGCCTGTGATCTAGGGATGGGAGTAGAAACAGGGACCCTCTCCGAACTGAGGCTTTAAACACCTCGTCAGAATATGGTTCTTGGTGGCATTTAAAAGTCAGAGTGGGTATCTGATGCCTTCCTCCCTTCCTCCTCATCCCACCTCTCCCTGCCAGCCCCTCTTCCTTCTGCTTCTGAGGAGGTAGGCATGTGCTTGGTTTCTGGGGTCCTGGCCCTCCAAATTGAGCTGCTGCTATCTGTGGAAGTGAGCAGGAGATAGGCTGTTCCCTAAATCAGACCCTGGATTTCACTAGTGTGTTTATGTAACTTCACTTGATGTGCTGTAATTCTTTGCTCTTGCCCTGCGTTGTTTCTAAAGAGGTTGTTCGCTCTTAAATGTTCTAGCATTCACTTTTTGTTGCGGTGTTCTCCCCCCCCCCCCCCCCCCGTGCTCTGCCTTTAGGGGTGCGGTAAGGGCCTCACTGACAGTTCGGGGCTTTGAACTGGGGAGGCTTTTCCTATCTGTGGCTGCCCCCACCCCACGCCTTCTCTCCGTATCCCGTTGGTACAGTCAACTGGACAGCTGAGAGAGATTATTCTGACTGAGGATTTAGGGTGAAATTGACCTTTAAGAAGAAAATATCGCATTGTGATGACCAGATTCAACTGTGCCCCATGTACGTAACTACACACAGACAATGGTTGTCCAGTGGAAATAAAGACAGTTGGACTCACACACAGTGAGATTTTTTTTTTCAGGGAATGGATACATACTTTTATTTTCCTAATTCCTCCTTCTAGTGGTATATTGGGCCCAGAGATGATGAAAACTCTACTAGTCCTGATCACCCACCAGTGAGTTGTATACCACCGAGTTTTGGAGTTAGCAGAAAATGCCTGGTCCCTGCTGCAGATAGTCACACGTGTATTATTCTTTCTAGTTTAACCATGGGGAAATCTCTAAAGGCCGTACACACCCAGCACCATCCTCCTTCACTTAAAAATGTAAAACTTCATATATGGACTTTAAAACTATGGGATTCAGCATGGTAGCTATCTGGGCAGCTGAAATATGGCCTCTTGAGATGTGTAAAAACGTAATACAAAGGGATTTACCATGTCAAGCAGAAAAATGACCATGTAAACTATCATGTTAATAATCCATATTAATCACACGTTAACATACTCTTTTGGATGCATGGTTTAAATGCAGCATGTCATTAATGATAATTTTACCCAATTTCTGCATTTTTAATGTGGCTAGAGAAAATTTAAAATTATAAGTAAAACTCACAGTTGGCTCACATTCTTACTGGTCAGCGCTATTTAAAAGGGTTCCCAAATTATACATTTAAAGGACTGTTATCCTGCGCCCCCGCACGCCCTGGGTCTTTTGTCTGCTTGGGAGGTGCTCTCCCAGTTGGCTCCATACCTAGCCCTCTTTTCACTTGCCATTTTGACACAGGGTCTTCGTCCTCACTCTGTAGCTCCAAGTGGCCTTGAACTTGTTATCCTTCTGCCTTGGTTTCCCCCAAGTAGCTGGGCTGACATTGTCTGCATCCCCAGGCCAGACTTAGGCTTCCTGTTTAAATATTAATATACACAATTGGTGAGGTGGTGTGAATAAAACCATATTCTTTATATGTAGCTTTAGGGCTTACGAGGACTTTGCGGCTAGCCTGCCTCTGAGGGCATCGTTCTCTCCATATCAAGCATCGCTTTCGGGTGTGGCACGGAGTGAGTTCTTACGTGAGAGGGTGTAGACGGTGAGGGCGTGGACTGCGGACTGCAGTCCCAGCTTAGCCACTTATAGTACTTGTCGCCGGAAGAAAGTTACTCATCATGCTTGTTCCTCAGCTTCCCCGTGTACAAAAGGAGAGATCCCATTAAGATATTCTTGTGACTCACTTGTGTATTAAACAAGAAATCGTGTGTGAAGAATGCCTAGGGATTTGAATGTGTTACGTAAGTACTGTACAAGTGTTATCTACTACAGCGGTGAATCTTACTCTAACGATTGTCTTCTCATTAAAGTAAGCAATGCATCTGATAGATGATTCAAACCAAAATTCTCCTTTTTACACGAGTGGAAGTTGTTGGGTTTGTCTTTTTCTTTTTTCTCTTTCTTTCTTTCTTTCTTTCTTTCTTTTTAGCAATTAGCTTGACATTTTGTTGTTGTTTTTGAAAATCAGAAGCAGCAGGCATTAATTAAGAAAGAGAAGGTAAATGAACAAAATGGAGCACATTTATTGGGTCATATGATTAGAATATTCTATAAAATGGAAGCTGTGGGGATTTGGGCTGAAAGGAGGTCTGTGTTTGGTAAAGACTGTAGAGCTGTGCTGTTGTTTGACCATGTTTTCCAGCCGTGGTACTTGCAGAGGTCTCTAGTTGTTATATTCTTTTCTTGTTGTCATTTCGAGACAGGGTCTCTCTGTGTAGCCCTGGCTGTCCTGGACTCGCTTTGTACACCAGGCTGGCCAAGAACTCACAGAGATCCACCTGCCTCTGCTTCCCCGAGTGCTGGGATTACAGGTGTGGGTCATTGCGCCTTGCTAGCTATTGTATTCTTGAGAGGAGATGACAGTCCTGTATTGAGTGGCAGTGTTGTATTGTGTTAGAGTGTGCTAGAATTTTAGGACAGTGTAGATGTGCATTTTTAAGTGTAAATTAATATACCCTCCCAGTATGTCCCTTAAGTAGGGATGAATATCTTTAATTTTTTTTTTTTTTCATTATGCTCGTTCAAAACTGTAGTCTTTAACACTGGCGCGGTGTTACAGAACCAAGCTTCCTAAACTATGGGCCATGACCTTATGTGGTGTCCTATCCCTCAGGATGGGAGGTGGGGCATACAATTTTTAGCAATTAATCAAAGGTCTCTAAACTGAACATTGACCAAATTTTAATTCAAAAACCTAACACAGGATGAATTTGTAGTGTTTCTGCCACCTGCTGAGCATCACTGTAGCCTTGATTCTAAGCATCAAATGAGCTCACTATGTACTGCGCAAGGCATCACACCGTGAGGCACCAATGGATTCTGCCCCAAGTGCCACATCTCAGAACTGAGACCATTTTCTGATTCTAAAGAGCCCTGACTGGTACAGTCTTCAGCTCTTGATTGGTGGTGTGTTCTCTCTCTCTCTCTCTCTCTCTCTCTCTCTCTCTCTCTCTCTCTCTCTCTCTCTCACTCTCCCCCCCCCCCACTGGATTGTAAAGCTTTAACAATTAAATAAACAAGGAACACGTGACTATTCCATTATTTGACAGTGGTGTCTGGAGATTAGGGCCTCACATAGCTCAGTTGGCCTTGACCTGGTGATGATGGATAGAGTTGAGGAAGACTTTGACTTTCTGATCTTCATTCTCTTGGGTCCTGGAAGTACCAGTGTTCACCACCATGACTGATTCATGCAGTACTAGAGATGAAACCTAAGACTGTACGCTAGATGAACCCTTTACTAAATGGCACAGCCACGGCCTCCTTTAGTGTTGTCTAAAGGCCTTTGCTAGCCCTGCAGTGATGGCACAGCACACCGCCTTCAGTGCTTCTGTCTCCTGAATTAATTTAGAATAGGTTTTTTGGGGGGGCCAATTCCCAACCCAAAAAACATCAGAAAGAAACACAAGAACATGAAAACAGTGAAAGCAAATCACAGCGAGATCAGTGCGCTGTTTTCCTGGCAAACTTAAGGATTCACTTTTGGACTCTTAATAGCAGTAGGCAAGAGATATTTATTGAAACCAAGATTTTTTAGTGTGGTTTATCCTGCTCAGGAGTAACACTACTTTTCTTTAGAATGAGTTTTTAATTTAGTAAGAATCCAGATTTGTTTCCAGAGTAAAAAAAAAAAAAAAAAAAAGACTGAAAGCCGTGGGAGTGGTTAAGGTTTGGGGTTTGTGTGGGAGAGATTCCATTCGCCCACAACAGTCCTTGCTGCCCTAAAGAGCTTTCCCAGATGTCATTGATGGAGTGAAATTTAAAACAAGTGTCTTGCGTCCTACAATCTGTGGTCTCATCGAGTCATCCATTTGGAGAGACAGAATGGAGACAATGATGCTGGTCGCAGGATTACTGCCCCGCCAGGCAGCGTGGCGCACAGACGCCTGCCTCATGATAATGTGGCGTGGTACTGCCTCCTTCCTCAGGAAATGGTTTCCTGTAGTGACCGGATCCTGGACATCAGGAAACACTCCTCTGTCTCATCTTTTTCTGTCCTTCTCTTTTTCCCGCCTCTCTCCTTCCTGTTCTTGTTCTTTTTATTCTCTCTCCACCTGCAACTCTTCCAGTTGTCTCCTAAACGGCGGCCAAACCATTGCACCTCATGTGTTCATAAGTGCATGTCTTTACCTCCCTTCCTCCTCTTTCTTCCCCTTCTCCTTACACCCCACTTTCCTCCAAGCTCTTCTGCACTGCTTCCTTTCTTCCATCTCTTCTCCACCTTCCTGCCTTTCCTCTGCAAATATACATACTTACATACTACTACTACTATTACTACTACTACTACTAATAATAATAATAATAGTAATAGTAATAATATATTCATCTATCTGAGGTGGAATTATCTCACTTACTGTGCTATCTCCCATTGTATCCCTGGCCCTTTGTGTCCCTTCAGATCAGAACCAACATATGGGATAAGGCTACATGTTGCCAGTTACGCCTCTCTAGAAACACCCTCACCGTTACACCCAGAACTGTGTCTCCTAGGTAACTAAATCCAGTCAGGTTAATGACGAGTGTTACCCATTCCATCACGGGCATCAGTACTCACAAGCCTGTCTTCCCGAGTTCTGGCTTTCAGAAACGGTTAAGCCATGTTAATTGTGTCATGTGGGAGACTTCCGTCTTTCCTTCTTGGCTTCTGCTGGCCAGAACCCTTTTTTTTCTGACCTCTCTGTTGTGTGTTTATCCTCTTCTTGACCCCTCTCTGTTTATTGCTTCTTTATTCTGCCTTCCATTGATGTCCCCCTCACCAAGCCCCAGGATAACTTACTTGTCCTTCTGAAGATGGAATACTGCTTATTTCTGGTCCCAGGGCTTCCTCTCTGTTCTTTTCCTTGGAGTTTACTGAACATATAAACAACATTAAGATTATATAAACGCACCGATGCTTAAGTTAAATGTGCTCCTTGTTACGTTTTGATCTTTATCTTTTAATTCTGTATCTGGTTCGAAGCCTCAGCCGACCGTTGCGGTTGCAGCTGTCTGTCCATTTATGGAGTCCCTCTCTCGTATGCTCAGCGTCCTAAGTTTCAGGCTGCTGATGCGCGAGAGACCTCTCACTGTTTCCAGTTCCTAGGCAAGCTGTGGTCACTCGTGTTGTAAACTGCGGCAGACAGAAAAGCAATTTTTCACCTCAAAAGGTTAAATGAGATTTTACACCCCTGGCTGTGGAAGTTTTTAAGGTGAATATTGACAGGATCTGGTTAGTTCCGGTTGCCAAGAGTCCTTCATGTCGCCGAAGCATTGCAGTTGTTTGTTCTGTGGGCAGAAGGGCATCTGCGAACCTGGGTGCGTCCCCTCTTGACATGTTAGCGTATCTCTCCGAGGGTCTCCCTGTGCACCTCTCTCACTGCCTTCATCCCACTTGCTCCCTTTATTTCACTTAGCACACAGTCGTGTCTGTCTTACTCTGTGTATTTCCCTGCACTCTTTAGAGGAGAGCACTACCTGCCTCTCACTCAAGGCTGTGTACTCAGTGCCTAGGACCAATGGCACGGGTAGTAAGCACTCACTGAGTATTTTCTATTCAGCGCAGATGAGTGGGAAAATATTCTTGTGGAGGATAGGTCCAGTGGACAACGGTTCTCCTCTATTGCTAGAACCAGGAAAATGTTCCTTATAGCCTGCAGAGAGGACCCACCTGAATGTGAGAAATAGGGTATTCGAAGAGTAGTGGGTGTGCAGATGTGTATGGGTGTGCAGATGTGTATGGGTGTGCAGATGTGTATGGGTGTGCTCATGCGTCCAAGGTTGTGGACCAGACTCAGGGTAGTTTTAAATACAGGCAATGGTGTCTGTGTGAGGGGAGGTTTTCTGTGTGTACTACAGACCCATCCACTTTTCCAGGTAAGCTTTGAGCATCTTCCTAACATGAAATACCAGGATGGATGATAGCAGAAGCCTTGACTCATTCCATTTGAGACATCTGAGTTTGTAGTTTCTGTAGTTCAACTCTTTTAGTCCTTTATAGGGTGCTAATTGCTGAGAGAAGAGGTGAGGCCTGGATTAAACAACCGCCTTGTTCTTGCATTGCAGGCCCCAGTGTTTATAGTTATTGCTAACATATCCTCCTGAGGTGACTACTTATATATTACACAAGCCATATTTTCCAGCGTATAAGACAAGCTTTAACCCTCCCACCCCATCCCACCAAAAAATGCATGCCAAAGTCAGGGGTCATCTTATATGCCAGGTACTTACCTGCAGCTTGCTTCCCCTTGCTTCATATGGAAGGCTTATTATATAGTAGGGGATGCTGCGGCCGACTCCCAGTTCTGTTGGGGAAGTATGAAGCAGTGAGGGGCAAGCTGCACACATCTTCCTGTACCTCGAGAAAGAGAACATGAGCGTGGATTGGCTCTCCACCGGAACCTGCCCATTCAACTCTGAGCACTGTGTCTTCTGATTGAGTGTGGAGCTCGCCTTAAAGGGGCAGTGTAGGCTGGAGCAGGCTGTCTCCCGACGTTTAATAAAGCACCTGGCTGGCTGTGCTCTACCTGCAAATAGACACGTATGCCCGAGTCTGCTGCACAGGGTGTTTGTTGGAAGAGGGGGTAATTAGGGGTCCTCTTACACACCAGAAAATACGGTAAGTGTAAAAGCTCTTAAACCAGAAGCCTTTGGACATCCATGGTTTTGGTCTTTCTTCTAGTCTGGCCTCAGGGCCTGTTTAAAAGTCGGCTTCTCTTGGGGCTGATGTCGTGTTTTCAAAAACAGCAAGCATATAGAGCGAGGTCTAGAAACTTGTTCATGTGGTTCAGTTTGTCATAAACACTCACACATGTATATATGCATATATACACAGAAGCATACATGTGCCCATATATCTTTGCAGTTTGCTTAAGCCTGAGCGTGTACTTGTCCTGTGTAAGACCCAGCTGTGCTGTTTGTCTTTTCCCTCTGTGAAGCTTACCAAGGGGAGTTCACATAGCACCGAGGGATGAAGTCTTACGTACAGAGGAGACTGCCCACTGCCTGCTTACCTGTGAAGAATTCGGGGCATATTAATGCCAGCTGATCTCACTGGCGTTGCCCACGGGACGATAGATTGCTAGAACCTAGAGAAACTTTTTCAGACTCTGTCTGTCCAAAGTTTTCAGAGTCTGTGAGTACGCCCTCCCAGGGACGTGAACCACCAGTGGGTAGTCAAATTTCCTAGTCCTCTATGTGTGACCGTGCACTTACTCTTCCAAATGTATGGGCCATGGAACAAGGATTTTCATTCCCGCTGTAAGGACTCAAAGCTGGGGCCCCGGTATTCATTCCTAAAACGGCAGCCTTTGTATTTTTTGTTTGTTTGTTTCAAATCTCCTCTGTCCTTTTTTTTCGCCCCCTACTCTTACTGGCTTTGAAAAAACCCTGGCAGCTGAAGGGGGTGAAGGGGTTGTTCTTTTGAGACAGTGTGGGCAGTGGGAGAGATTCTGGTACTTGCTGCCTCCTGATGGCTCAGGACATTGGTGCTACTGAAGTATTTTTTCAGTGAGTTTGTTCACTCAAAGGGGTTCTGTGGTTCTACATACTGAGGAATGTTATATCTCAACAACACCAAAAAGGGCCTAGAGAGGCGGCTCAGGAGTTAAGAGTGCTTGCTGTTCATCAAGAAGACCCAAGTTAGGTTCCTGGTACTGGCGTCACACTGCTCACAACTGCCTGTAGCTCCAACTCCAGAGACAAACATCTTCTCTTGCCCTCAAGAGGAGCAGCGTGTATGTGGGGAAACTTAAACATAAACAACACAAACACACACACATACACACACACACACACACCTGGGCATGGTGGCGCACACCTTTAATCCCAGCACTCAGGTGGCAGAGGCAAGCAGATTGCTGTGAGTTCAAGGCCAGCCTGGTCTACAAAATACTTCTAGGACCACCAAGGCTACACAGAGAAAGCTTGTCTCAAAAAACAAAAACAAAACAAACAAACAAACAAAAAAACCAAAAAAAAAAGAAAGAAAAAAAAAACCTAAAACCACACACATACACACATCAAATGAAAACCTTAAAGACACAACAAAACACTGCAAAGACATTTATTTCTGTTCATAAATTTGAAAAAATCGTGGTTGATTAGCATGGCTTCTGTTGGTTGACAGGAACTCCTATATTTTGGAATATTCTCAGATGAAAAATTTTGCTGACATAAGGCATTTATGAAACTTATATAATCTACTCTATACTTAAAAAACTTATGGTTGGAGAGACATATTTTTTAAAAGCACAGTAATAATGCGAGCTGGGTGTACACTTAACTGTTAGGCCGAGCCAGCTGTGTTCAGGAACAAGTCTAGGCCCTCCTCTAATCTACCACATCTGGTGTTCTGCAGAAACATCCATAGCCTCATTCTATCAGCCAGGGAACGTAGAGGTCTCATAAAACAATGATTGCTTGATTCTCAGGTAAATTTCCCTGGGAGATGACAAGCAAAGCCAGTTTCCCCAAGGCTCCCACCCCAGTAGCATTGTTTGGACCCCAGGGGACATTTCCAATCAGTTTCTACAATGATTGGAGAAATGCTTTAAAAGGCCTTACAGTGGCTATAAAAGCTTTTGACACTGAGGACAAAGACATTGTAATCTGGCCCGTTTATCCACCTTACCTGTTGGCCTTCTGTTTTTAAACTAACTCAAATCCCTAGGTCTTCTTTCTTACTTTATTGTCTATCTGTATTAGGAGTGATCACCTTAGGAAAACTCAGTTCTAATAACATGTATCCCCTTATGCTAGATAGATAGATAGATAGATAGATAGATAGATAGATAGATAGATATTCACTTTTATTACATTTTATTTATTTGGTGTGGGTGTGACAAGGGAGTGTCCATGTGGTATTGTGGTTAAATTACCAATAAGGCCTAATAATGTTTATTATTAAGCCTATAATTATTATGGCAGTAATTTCTATCCTGCTAACAATCAATCAAGACATAGACACCTGTTATATTTTAAGATAGCCTTGGTTAATCTGGAGCAGGGCAGGTATTAATCCCTTAAGCTACTTCCTGTAGTGGGGCAGGTATAGGATACCTGTCCCAATCCCATGCCATCTGCTTCTAATAATTTTTATCAGGCTATCTCTCATCCATAACTCCAAATACTTGATAATGTTCTTTATCTGGGCCAAATCTCCATCCACGCCGGCCACCCATGACCACACCACCTTCTTCTCTTCTCCTCTTCTGTGGTTTCCCTTCTTTCCAAGAGTCTCCCTGTCTCCCCAAGCCCGGAAACCTTAGCCAGGCCTATCCCATTTGCCATGCCCAGGTGCGATGGCCTTTTATTGGTCAGACAGGTTAGGCTCTTAGGCAAGGTGCATCACAGAGACAGCAAGTAGTAATTAGCATCAAAATACATCAGACCAACCTCCAACACTGTGGAGGTCCAAGGACAACCTACAGGAGTTAGTTTTCTCATTCTGCCATATAAGAGCTGGGGATTAAACTCGGGTCTCCAGGGATGGCACCAAGTGCCTTTGCCCACTGAGCCTCTTGCTGGCCTCTACTATGTATATTTTAATGGTATTTTTAGTGGGTAACTTTAGCATCACAGTAAAAAATGTAATAAAGGGACATTCCCCCCCCCCATCCTGCTGCCTCTTGCTTAACAGGCAGCTCCCCTCACTGCCGACGTGTGACAGGCACCAGAGTATTCATTTATCACCGCTGATGAATCTACAGGATGGAATCTAATCACCCAGTGTTCACAGCCTACATTAGAATTCATTCTTTCTCTTCGTACATTCTCTGAAATTTGGACTAATGTATCATGACATGCATTTACCAGTATGGTTCCGTATAGAATAATTCACACGTCCCAGATTACCTGTCCTCTGCTTGTTCCTTCCTCTCTTTCCTCCTGACTCAGCCTGTTTTTTGGCGTCCACAGTGTGGCCACGTTAAGGCTGTTATTGTTATGTAGGCAGGGGATAGTGCATACCTTAGCTTAGGCTTCCCCTGGCTGTGGTAAAATATCCTAACAAAGGCAGCGTAAAGGAGAAAAGCTTTTACTTGGCCCACGCACAGTCCCGGGTTATGGTTCTCATCAGCTCAGGGAAGCGAGAGTGGCAGAAACATGAAGCCTTGTGGAAGTCATGCCCGCTTCCTAGTTCAGCTCACTTTCTATACTCTCATACGGTCTGAAAGCCTCTGCCTAAGGCATAGCTCTACCCACAGTAGGTACATCGTCCCACCTCAGCGTGATCAAGACAATGCCTGAATCCAGCCTGATTTAGACAGTTCTGCATTGGAGCCACCTCCCCAGGTAACTCTGGCTGTGTCGCGTTGACACAAAAGCACCCATCACGGGGTACGTGCGTATTATGTCAGCATTTGGGAGGTGTAGATAGCAAGATCGGGAATTGAAAGTCAGTGCTGGCTGTCTAGTGAGTTGAAGGCCAGTGCAGGCCAAATGAGACTCTGTTTTTTTTTTTTTTTACAAACAATGGAATCACATAAGATGGTTACATATTTGCACTTGTTGGTGTAGCCTTTCAGATTTGCTTCTGTCACTTAACAGTGTGGGGGTAAGACTCATCTCTGGTTTTCATTGACTTAGCTCATTTCTTACTATAACACTCCATCCTTTGTACATTCCACCATTTAATAACGACCCCCCCGCAACACACACACACACACTGAAGGATATTTTGGTCTCTTCTTGCCAGGGCAGGAAGCTAATATAATAAGACACAGTAGTGCAACACTGAGGCAGAGGCAGGGGGATAGAGGCCAGCTTGGGTTACATAGTAAGGCCTGTGTGGGGAACATAGCAAGGAGGCAATTCTAAGCTTTTCATGTGTTTGTATCTATTCAGCAACCTTAACATTTACATTGGCTGCTTAAATTTTTTTTGTTAAATCTATCTCAATGTGACTACTGAAAGAGTAATGGGACACCTGATGTCTGAAAGGGCGCTGTGGAGGAGATAGCATCTGAGGGGGTCCTCATGGTACATCAGCACGTAGAGTTGAGGAGGCGAGCGCTGCACCACTTGGGGTTCACAGTTGATGTGGGACATACATGGTAGGTGGCAAGCCGTGGTTAAGTTTCAGTGCTTGGCTAATGGAGATGGATGACCACTGTGAGGAGATGGGTTATTGTGACTGATTTCTACGATGCCACATGATGAGTCCTGTTGTAAGTGGCTCGTTGAGAAGTCGCCTGATACGGCTTAATTACAGATAACCGGCTTAAAATGACAGTTAGTAAGCAGCACCCTCCCATGTAGATTGGCCATCAAAGTGAGCTAACTCCCTCTGTTGAGGGTTGGAATTAATGGGATTTTTTTTTTTTTGGTAGTATCTCCTTTTATAGAAAAGTAAAGTTCTTCGGGGCACAATATTCCAGAAATTGCAATAGCATTGAATTATAAGTGTCTGTGTGAGGGTGGGGGTAGATGCACCCAGGTCGGGGTGAACATACCTTTGTGAATATACTGAGGCCAGAGGTCATCAGGTGTCCTGCTCTATCACTTCCTGTGTCATTCCATTATACCCTTGAAGGTGGGGTGGTCTTTCATTCAACTGGAGCTAGCTGGTGAGCCCCTAGGAACCCCTGTCTCTGCTCCCCACAACACAGGTGTTACACCAGTATATGTAGCTGTGGTTGCTGTTTTACCTGGGTGCTGGGGATCCTGCATCAGATGCCAGTGCTTGTGCAGCAAATATGTGCGCCATGTCTTCATTCCCCGGGTCTCACGTGTGTTCAGTCCTGGGACAGTTAGCTATTTCATAGATTTTTTAAGAGTCAAGAAACATGCTTGCAGGTTAATAGCGACAGCTGTAATTTAGATTCATCGGTGCGGGAAGAGAGGTCACTGTTGAGTTAGACACCGCACTTAGGAAATCAGACCGAAGCTTGTGAAAAATAATGTGTATTCAGACAAATATGTGCCTTATTTCTGTATATAGTACATAAAGTAACTGGCCTTGTGTTCTGGAAAGGAGAAAAGAAGAATATTTCGAATGACGAATATAGTGCTTTATACGGAAGGAAGGCTGTGAGAATAGTTTAAAAAGTAGGAACTGGAATTCCCCCCACCAGCCAGTCCCAAGCCACATTCAGAAAATAAATAGTAAAACTACTAAGAGGTTTCTTTTCTCCAGTCCATGATATTAAAGGTATAAAATTTCCCAAGTCTCTGTGGCACTTATCAAAGTTCCAACCCTAAGCACGCTTTATTATTCATAGTGCAGCCATCTCTTTTCAACCTGATGTTATTACAGAGGACTGCCAACGCTCAGGGAATATTCCTTTTTGAAGCATAGCGACCTATCTGCCATATTTATTGTGGTCATGTTGCCCCCACTCTCTTCTTCTATCTTAAAATTTTAATAGGGAGCCTTAATTAACTTAATATGTTAATACAAGCCTCACACCTTTCATTCCCCGTGTGGCAGGAAAAGTTAAAGACAGTAGCTTGTTTAAATTCACAGGCCGGGGATGCCGACCGAGGTGAGGAAATAAGACTGCTTCCTTGGTTGAGAAGCTGACCATGCGGGGAGCCCTTTCCCATGTGTCAGGCACCATTGGGGTTCCTGTGTTGAGTTAATGTTCTTGTTGCTATGACAAGGCGTCTGACAAAAGTCAGCTTAAGGGAGAAAGGGTTTGTTTTGCCTCACAGTTCAAGGGTACACAGTACATCATGGCGGGGAAGGCATGGCAGCATGGAGCGTGAGGCGGCTGGTCACACATGCACAGGTCCGAAGCAGACAGCAATGAGTGCTGGTATTCAGCCGACTCTCTCTTTTTAAAGTCTGGTCTGGGACCTTAGCCCATGCGATGGTGCTGCCCACACTCATCACAGGTCTTATTACTGCAACTAACCCAATCGAGGTTATAGGATCCCACCACAGTACCAGCAAGCACTGTCTATGTTTTACACACAAATAGGAATGCAATAAGTTTTTAACATTTGCAGTGTGGGTGTGTGTGGGGGGTATGGGTGTGTGTATGCACGCGTGCCCCCATGCACGTGTGTGTGCATGCATGTGTGAGTGTGTGCCCTGATGTACGTGCGATAGAAGGAGTCATTACCTTCTACCACGTGAGATTGAATCTAGGTTGGCATACTTTGCAGCAAGTACTTTTACTCACGTAGGCATCTTGCCTTCCCAGGAAAAATGTATTGAGGAATGAAATGGATCCTAAATAGGTACCCAGATAACAGTCGGAAAGAACCAGGAGGTCTATATAACTCTTTTTTTTTTTCTTCAGAGCAAGAGAGTGGGAAAGGGAGAGAGAAGGGAAGGACAGGGGCAGGGACAGGGACAGGCAGCTGGGTTCGGTAGCTCATACACTTGGGGAGGTTGAACTAGGACGGCCATGAGTTCAACAGCCTGGTTACAGAGTGGAATCCTGTCTTCTCTTTCCTGACCCTTTAAATAAAGTTCAGGTCCCCAGCACACGCGCGCGCGCGCACACATACACACACACACACACACACACACACACGTTGGCTGTGTGTGTTCGTAAGCCCCGGTGCCATGGGCTGCAGGGACAGCCATCCCTGGGGCTGCTTGCTGCTTGCCAGTCTAGCTCCAGGTTCCATGAGAGACTCTGTCTCAGGGGAACTAGGTGGAAGATGGACAGAGAGGAACACTCAGTGTCTTCCTCTGGCCACTGCGCATTCACAGGGTGTTGTCAGCCAGATGCACACGTGTGCATAAACCACGGAGAGTAAGATACACCCAAGTGTGGCTGTGAGCGCCTCACCAAACAGTCACAGCGGTCTTGGAATTAACCACCTAAGCCAGTTAGTGGCTCTCAGGTCACTTACCTATTGTTTTTAAAATTACATGTATTATCAGTAGGCCTGGCTAGCAATCAATCAAGACACAGACACTTGTTATATTTTAAGATAGCCTTAGTTAACCTGGGGCAGGGAAGATATCAATCCTCTAAACTACCTCCCGTAGTGGGGCAGACATGGGATCCCTGTCTCAATCCCAAGCCATCTGCTTTTAATAACCTTTATCAAGCTACCTCCCATCCATAATCCCATATACTTGTTAATGTTCTTCATCTGGGCCAGATTCTCCATCCACGCCGTTGGCCATGTGCTTCTCCTCCAGCTAAGCCATGGCGGCCTCCCTCTCTTTACTTTAGGTCTCCTCCTCCTTCTCTCCTGGTGGTGATCCTTTCTTTTTCTTTTCAGAATTCCTCTCTCATTCCTAGCCCCACCTATCTCCTCTGCCCTGCCCAGGTGGGATGGGTTTTTATTAAGCGAAAAATAGGTCGGACAACAAGCAGTAATCAGCATCAAAATACCTCAGATTATCCCAACACTTACCAGAAGGTCACTAAGAAGCTCCCCAACTTTTTTTCCTCTTTATTTTGACAGGTGCGGTTGTAGGGTGTACTTTTGTTTTGAAATAGGGTCTCCCGTGGCCCAGGCTGTCTTGAGTGATCTTGACATTCGGACTCTCCCGCCCCTGCCCCCCTAAGTGCTGGGATCATAACTGTGCACCCCCCCCCATGCCCAACTTACATGGTGCTTGGGATGGAACCCTGCTCGCGCTGAGCAAGAGGCTGAGTTTTTTTGTTCCTTTTGCCTTTTTTCTTTAAAAAAAAAAAAATGTCAGCACAGAGCTCAGCATCCTGCCTTTCTGCTCTGCCCCTGCTCTCCAGCTGTCTGCCATCTCTCCTCCTGGGACCTACAGAAAGGCACACCACACGGGACCCCCTTCATGGGTGAGGTCAGCAGTAAAGACACCATCTTCCCAATTTTTCCTTAAGACTTTGCTTTCTGCAGGCAGAGAATGGAGGGAAGGCAGACATGTGCCTTTTAATTCCCTAGTTCAGAGTCCTTGGAACGGTTGTCTTTTTCTCAGTGTCGGACTGGAAGGCAGCCCTCGCTACAGAAGAGTCATGGTATGTCCCCCGTGGGTGTGGGTTTCTGTGAAGCATCCCCAGCACAGGGAGTGAAGGCTTTGGATTGTGTTCAGGCCCGGGCTGCAGCAGACTGCTTTTTTATCCCTTTAGAGAGTCCCATTTGTCTGCCCTCTGTCAAGGGCTCATGTATACTATGCCGATTTAGAGCTAACCGGGAAGATTAGAGATGCCTGGTGTGGCACCGGCAGCCAGACCCAAATCCGTGCCTTCGTTCCCTGACCCGGCTGCTCCGAGCAGTTTACCCTCTGCCCTGCCACATATCCTAATCAACAAGAAAGCTCAGTTCACCCAGGCTTTTGTGCCCTGGTCAGCTCCAGAAATAGCTCCTTTTCACACTGGCAACAGAGAGCACCGCAGATCCAGCAAGGAGTGGACAGCCGCTGCTCTAACCCTGGGACAAAAGCAAGTGGTTTGCCCTGGTCAGTCTCCCATCTTCTAGCAGTAGGACTTCTGTGACTCCTGAGGAGCAGGTGCCCGATTTCCTTCTCCTAGGCACCTCTGAAGAGGGCTTGCTCGGTGTGGCCCATGGTCTTCACCTGCAGTTATAATCCGGCTGTTTGACCAGAACCATATCAAGGTAGGGACTAGGAATGTGGTTTGTCAGTTGGCTGCTCTCACAGCGTGCACCGAGCCCTGGGTTCTAACCCTAGTACTGCATAAATCAGGCATAGGAATGGCTGCCTGTAATCCCAGCTGTTAGGGTAGAGGCAAAGGGATCAGGAGATCAGAGTTAACCCTCAGCCACATTCGTGAGTTCGAGACCAGCACGGGTTACATGAGACCTCGTCTCAAACAACGCCTAGAGTAAATATAGTATTTCATGGACCTTGCGTGGGTAAGGCTTCGTGCCAGATTGGGATCTGATAGTTACAGTGCGGTTTCCTTTTTTTAAATGCAGGTTTCTCTGTGACAGTAGGATTGCAACCTGCAGCACAGCAGCATCACTAAAACCATATGGTGCTGTCCTGGGGCATCTTGTGCTCTGCGTCATGCTCCTTTACTCTCTTAGGTGTCCCTTGCTTGGTTGGTCATACACCTTCTCTAAGGTTTAATCTTAGGGCTGTAATCAACATGTATAGTCTCACCCCTACCCCGAAGAAATCTTGATTTTTGGATGGTGGGGCCTGGGGCCTCACAAGTGCCAACACACATGTGCAGAGATCAGAGAACAAATTTGGGTAGTTGGATCTCTCCCTCCACTTCGTTGAAGAGGATTTATCTTATTTCTGATGTGCTGTGTACCTCAGGGTAACCAGTTGTCAAGCTTCTGGGCAGTTTCCCTGTCTCTGCCTCCCTGTCTCCCTGTAGATAGGAGCCGCTGGCCTTGTAGGCGTGGCTCGATTCATCCAGCTCCTTCCCGAGTGTTCTTGGCATCACACTTGGATACTGAGCAGACTTGCTGGCTCCTAAGTCAGTCTCGGGATTTTATTCTTGCCGTCACATCCACCAGCAGTTTTTATTCTTCCCAGCCACGTTTTGACGATGTGCCACATTACAAACAAAACAACAAAACAGAAACTTACTTTTTCCTTCTGTGATGAGAAGAAAATTAAATGGAGAAACTAGTACGTTGAGTTAACAGGAAAGAGAGGTCCAGTTTATTACCGGAACCAAAGAGGGCATACTGGGGATGATGGTAAATGTGTCTCATTGGAGAACTCAGGAGGCAGAGGCAGGTGGGCCTCTGTGAGTCTGGGCCCGTTTGATCTGCACAATGAAACCCTATCTTCAGGCAAACAAGCAAACAAGAAGACACCCAGTGGTGGGGAGAACTGAAAACTTCCCTCCACTGAAAGCTTTTCTGAATTGTATTTTGATCAAAAAGGAATTAGACTTTTTAAGTTTTATTCCCAAATTATCTTTTCACTTGGGGTGTGTGTGTGTGTGTGTGTGGTTATTGCTACAAGGATAAGGAAAAAAATCAGTATAGATAATTTTTCATCTACTTTAAAAGTATGATAATGATAAAAATTGCATACCCAGTATCATGAACTTTTATAGCACTTAAATTCTAAATTGGCAATTTATAATGGTTTCCGCACATGGGTAGGTAAAACAGTGATAGAAGGTGTGTAAGTCTTTGGTGGGAGGTAATGTAGCTATTACTCTTAATCTTTAAGGTTCTTTGTAGGAAGAATGTTTGAAATTGACTCACCACCAGCTTAGCAATGTAAGACATTCTGTTAATAATTACAGTCACCATGCCCTGGCTAAGATGTTTTTCCCTTTGACCCAGCCTGTGTAACCGCTGTTTTGCTCTCTGCTTTTGTGAATTCATTTGTTTTAGTTCCACAGATAATTGAGAACATGCAGTGTTTGTCTTTGTGTGCTTGGTGTGTGTTTAATTTAGTTGACTATTCTTTAATTTCATCCATGTTGTTGTAAATAGAAGGAATTTCTTTTTTAAGGTTAAGTAGTATTTCATTACATATATTCGACATCTTTTTGTAACAATCCATTTGTCTTTTAAATTTACAGTTTTATGAAGTTTAGGTTTTGGGTTTTTTTTTTTTCTGTTTTGTTTTTTGAGACAGGGTTCATCTGTATTGCCCTGGCTGTCCTGAAATTAAGTTTTTTTTTTTAATTAAAGATTTATTTTATTTTCAACTGTGCCTGTTTCTATGTAATGCAAATGTGTGTGCAGATGCATGAAGAGGCCAGAAGATACCCTGGACCCGGAGTTACAAACTGCTCTGAGCCACCTGAAATGGATGCTGAGAGCCAAACTCAGGCCCTCTGTAAAGAGCAGTATATGCTTTTAGTATCAGAGTCCTCTCTCGTCGCTATGAAGTGTAATTTAAATTTACAGTATCTTAAATCTTTTTCCTTTAGAGCAAAATACTCTATGAGACTTGCATTCCCCAGCTCGCCTTTCTCTCTTCCCCTCCAGAGCATAGTTACAGCCTTGCTGGGGCACAGGGAGGGGCTTTCCGACTCCTGTGGTCCTGCCAGATTTAAGGCACTTCTTCCCGGTCCCCATGTAATGGTACCCGGTTTTACCTAGTTCCAGAGCAGGGTGTTAGTGAGGGGGAAGGAGAAGTCAATCCTTAGGATACCTTCCCATCACTGCCTTCAACCAATGAACTGTCAGCAGAGCAGGGAGTCCTCAAAAGACTAAGGCATTTAACTTCTCTTCATTAGATTAGCTCAGCTAACTGAGAGTCAATACAGCCTCATTTGGAATGAGAAAGGGAATTAAGTATCTAAAGAATGCAACATACATAGACAAGAAGTGCGATTAAAAGGAACAAGGAGGAATCTCTTTGCACTCAGGAAAATTGCAAGGCTTTCTGGAAGTGAGACCCCCGACTTTTAGAGAGGAGAGAGTGGACCAGCCCCCTCTGCCGTTCCTATAAAACGGCTGTGGGGTGTCAGTGATGACACTTCTTCAGAATGTTGGCTCCTTTTGACTTGCTGAATTGTCTGCGACATTACTGAGAGACACAATCAGATTTGAAAATGATCCTTATATACCAAAATACTGTACGTCAACCATACCTGATTAGCTTATGTTATATGTGTGTGCGACTGTGTGTGTGTGTGTGTGTGTGTGTGTGTGTGCCTAAGAACAACCTGTGCCCTCTCAGGCTCCATTCCCTTTGCGCCTTTGAAGCGGAGTCTCTCACTGGCCTGGAGCTTGCAAAAGAAACTAGGTAGTCTGGCCACTGAACCCCTGGAATCCACCCGTCTCTGCGCCCCAGCACACTAATTACTTCATGCGGACACCCAGGATCAAATCCATGTGCTTCTGCTCCCAAGGCAAGTGCTTTACCAACTGAGCCAGCTCTGTATGCCAGCTGGTGCTATTTTTATATTTTGAAATTTTATACAGGAATTAAATATCATTTTCAAAGAATATCTAACATAGGACAATATTTGCTACATTTTAATTTTGTTTTGAAAGTGTGTACATACAAGGCTGTTTAAATTGTTATAGAAAACGGGAAGTCACTGCGGGTGGACTGCCTTCACTCGGGAGAGGAAGGCAGGAAGATTACTGACTTGGAGTCTAACCTGGGCTACATAGATTGTTAAGAAAGAGAGAGGGTTAGGTGTACACACAGGCAGAGCACTGTATACAAAGTAATAAATAAATAAATATTTAAAAAAAAAAAAAAGAAAAGAAAGCGAGAGGGAGTTGGGGGTATGGAGACAAAGAGACATAAAAGAAAATAAATTGAAAAGGGGAGCACATGCACACTGATGAGCATTTGTTTACCAGTACATCTGTAGACTAGCCAATCAATGCATCAAGAGTTTGAGCATTCATATGATTCTGTTTCTGAGGTCATTGTACAGTACTTTCTGTTCCTTCTGGCATGGCATAGTGTAGCAGAGGCCGTGAGGCCTCATTAGGGCGTCGACATCATCACCTGAGTGGATTTAACAATGGTTAGTACTGAGTGCGGCTTATCGGGAGAAAGGCAGTCAAACCAAGCTGCTGGGCTTCCTGTCACTTCTTTGCCTGACAAGCTTTCTTACCAAAGCAGAGGTGCTTAAGTAGCCACAGAGAAGTGACACATGCGTCAGGGGGAGATCCAAGCCGTCACTCCCTTTGCCTTGGGCATGTGCAGTTTTTTGAAGAAGTGGGATTCTCAGCCTGAGACCTTTCAGTAAGCAGTGATAATCCACCAGGATTGAGGCAGTCAGGCCGGCCTGGAGATCTCCTTTCAGCGCTAAGACACTTGAGTGCCGTTCACATCTGAATGGCTTCCACGTCTTTTTCTAAAGCATCGGGGCTAAGGCTAAGTCCTGTACCCTTTTAAGTATGTGGCCAACTTAACCCGAGGCCTACCAAGGCTTCAGGGTGATTAGGGTAGTTGTGCAGGCTGGAGAGGCAGGAAGCACTGATCTTAGCGAGGGGGCGGGGTTGGGAATCCACACACGGAGCAAAGCTGTCCCTGTCTCCACAGTGGGGCATGTGGTGATTTGAGTAGTTACAGGTCGACTTGTAGGAGCTGGTTCTCTCCTTCCACCATGTGGGTGCCTTTACCTGTTAAGCCATCTCTGGGGTCTCTTAACTTATTTTTGAGAATGTCTCTGAATCAGCATCCTGGTTCAGTTAGATTGGTGGCTGCTCAGCCCAGGGACCCTCCTATGTCTGCCCTTACCCCTGCCAGGCACTGGGGTTCCAAGTGCTCGCTCCAGTCTCTGTATATATTACACGGGTGCGAGGGACTTGAACTTAGAACCTCATGCTTGCTTGGCAAGAACTTTACTGACTGAGCCTTCACCCTACCTCTCCACTAGATCTCTGCTCTTGGTGACATATGAACCTCACATTCTAAATGTGGACTTGCCCACAGGGACACTGAATCTTGCAGTGTGCCACACTAGACTTGATACTCTCTAGGAATGTTCAGACACTTAAGTATTGATCCCCAAGTCTTTGAGGACCATGACTCCATTAATTTCTAGCTGTGCAATGTGGGATCAATTAGGTCGGATTTTTTTCCCCTTTGTAATTAATCCTAATTGCCCAGGCTATAATGTGGCCAATAAATGTCCCTCCCAGTAATCCTGTCCTGCTTGAGGCTTCTCTATCCCATGTGGTTCTGACAGGTCTATCACTTGGCACTGCTCATTAGACTTCAGCTACTCCCTGTGAAATCGACCCTGTTCATGCCTTTGAGGACCATCCATCTTAAAAATCACTTTGACACCCCCCCCCAACCTTGGAAAGAGAGTTGGCTGTTATCTATTAGTCAACGCTGTCTTCCAAGTGGGCTTGGGATGTCTTCTTAATTACTTGACCCTTCAGTTTCTTTCTTTTCTCCAGGATCAGGGTCTCCCTGTGTAGCTCTAACCAGCCTGGAAGTTGCTATGTACTCTAGGCTCACCTTGACTCTGCAGCCAAACTTCCTGCCTCTGCCTCCCTCCCTAGGGTTGGGATAAAAAGGCTGAGTGACCATCCCCAGCATTTTCTACCAAGTTCTCACACATGAATTTTAGAGTACAAAACTAGCTTCTGAGTACTATTGAGGGGCGGGATTTCCCCATTATCAGAATCACTCACATATTATACATTTTGGAATAGATTATTTTGCATATAGTTATAAAGGAAAAAAGATGAAAATAAATAAAAACCTACAGACAGTGAGAAATTAAATGCGAGTTGGCTGAGAGAATCAAGCAAATACAAGTCAAAACTCTTCACTTTCAATCCTCTTCTTCCGCCGAAGATGAGTGCCAAAACCTTGTGTCTAGAGGTACTCATCCTGGGAACCTTGGTTCTTAGCAGCAGTCAGAGTAGGATTTGCGTTCTCTGATGAAGGTTTTGCCTCTCTCGGTACCCATGTGTGCATACAGGGGAAAGGTGAAGGAGCCTTTTCTGCCCACATACTCAGTATGGTGGCAATGGGGAGGAGGGGTTTTAGGGGTGTGTACCAAGAATAGTTGTGCTTAAATTTGAACAAAAATATTTGGACCTATCATAAATGCACTGGGCCCAACAGAAGGTCTTCACATTCGGAAGTCCAGGTGTGAGAGAGATAGGAAGACCCGTGCGCCCTTCCTAAATTTCCTTTGACCCTCATGGTCAATAATCGATTCACTGTAGGGTTTAAACAGTTGGTCACCCTCAGCTCTATGTCAGTCACCTCTGGAGCCAAGGCCTGAGGAATCCAATGCCATTCGGGAATTCTGAGGGGTCACTCCAGGGAGTTTTTAGAAACAGACCCCTGGCGGCAGTGACAGTTCTATGTTAATGGCTGCTTCTCTGTAGGGTTGTGGGGGGGGGGGGGGAAGGAAAGCATCTTCCATGCTGTTCAGTCCTGCCACAGAAGGTGATGCTGCTGTCTGCTCAGGGCCTCAGAAGATGATAGCAACCCCCCTGTGCCGTACCCTTGAGGGCACCTCTGTAGCCTCTTTCTTATTGCTAGGGACTGGTGAACATTTACTCTGTCATTGTGTGTGTGTGTGTGTGTGTGTGTGTGTGTGTGTGTTTCAGTGCAGGCGTGTGTGCACAAGTGTGTAAGGTGTGTGTGTTGGTGTGCAGGCGTGTGTGCACAAGTGTGCAAGGTGTGTGTGCTGGTGTGCAGATTCACTTGTGTGTATCTGTGTGCAGCGACTAGAGAACAACCTTGACCATCATTCCTCGGGTTCTGTTCATCTTCCTTTTTTCATCTGACTGTTTTACAGCTGTCCAAGTAAACAAGGCTGGCTGTCTATGGTGCCCAGGCATCCACCTGGCCGTCTCCCCAGTGCCTAGCCCTAGAATTACAAGTACACATCACCACCACCCTCAATGTTTTCTTAAGGTTGGTTCTGGGAACTGAACTTCCATCTTCGTCTTTAAGAGACGAGCACTTGACTAGGTCCGCATCCCCAACCCCCAAGTCATCATTCTTGAAGGCTTCCTGCTCCATGAGGAACTCATCGCTCCCACCCCTACAGATGTCACAGAGAGAGGGTCTATCATCCATAGCCGTGTGTGAAAAAAAATGGGTTCTCAGTTTAGCAGGTGCCTGAGTGGTAGCTGGTTGACAGCATGCTTTCTTTTTTTCCCCCCCTTCATATTGGCTTGTTGCTACAGGGTCCGGTGCTAGCAGATTACAACTCTGTAGCTAGTCATTTTCGATTTACTTGAACCTATTTCTCCAGTCTACTGAGCTTTCCCGGGCTAGCATCAATTCAGACACCTTGCAATTCCTCGGAATCTCTATCCCCATCAGATGGTTCGATCTCTGAGAAATTTAGCCTGAGGCGTTTAGACAAAAAAAGAAATATTGTGGCTGGGGAAGCATTCAAGTTAGAGGCGGCAGCCGGGGCTGTTTTATTACTTAGGCCTGTGTCACCTGTGATGACCCATGAGAGTAGAGAATATTGATCGCTTGTCACTCAAGGCAGTCAGCAGATTGCATTGACAAAGCTTGGCAGGTCTCTAATAGCAGGGTTACTGGCCTTGGCTGCGGCCCAGGGGAGAACTCCACAGGGCCTATTACTAGGCAGCTTTTAACTCTTACACTGACAAAAGCAAGGACATGATTTCACATTTCACAGCTATAAATGATTTTGCCTGCTCCCTTCATCCCCTTTACAGTTTCACTTTTTTTTTTCTCTCCGTCTTTCTTTCTTTCTGGCTTACCATTCCCCTCCAATGATCCTTGCTCACCCCTCCTTCTGTGTTAAATGGTTAAGGCAGTATTGTTTTTTTGTTCTGTGTGTGCACACGCATGTGAGTATTTACATGCGTGAATGCTTGTGTACATGTATGAGGCCAGATGTTGATGTCGGATGTCTTTCTTGATCATTCCCCATGGTATTTATGTGTTGAGTCAAGGTCTCATTTGAACCCAGAGCATGCAGATCCAGTTAGTCAATCCTGCCGGCTTGTTCTCGGGATTCCTGTCTGCTTCCTGTGTGCTGGTATTACCAATAGGCTTTCATGCTGGCCAACTGCACATATCTGAGTGCAGGGGAGCTGAGCTCTTGTCCTCCTGGTCCCTAGCAAGCACTTGATTCACATTTACACATGCGCAGTATACCCCCCAACAGAAAGGCTAATTGCATGTCACTGAAACATAAGTTAGCACGTGCAAAGCTGTTAGCACAGTGTATGCATGCATCCATCCATCCATCCATCCATTCACCCATCTATGTATCCGTGTATCTATCATCCATACAGACACACAGACACACAGACACAGACAGAAGCCCAAGAAGGCAGAATAAGAATTACTCTGTAGGTCGACTTTAGGGGACTCAGTGGCACTCCCAGGGGCAGAAGTGTGAAATTACAGCAAATGTCTGTGGACCCATTAATAATCTATGACACTTCCAGCCACTTTGAATTAAAATACTTATCTGTGAAAGGTTTTATAATTCATGTGACCCGAAATAATTCTCACCTAATTAGATTTTGTCAACTGAATAATTCCGTCTCGTGTTGCTTCCACAGAATAATTTAAGCACTGTATTTTATTCTCAGAATAGCTGTAAATGTCAAATTAATTTTGTTGACATGATCAACATGTAGAGGAGCTACTTGGCAGACTTGTTTGTCAACTGAATATATTATGGTTCCCCACAAAACATGTAGCTCGATCAGACTTCAGCAGCCTTTTGCAGATTGTTGTTTCTTAGGAAGACATCTCTGGCTGGACTGGGGATATAGCTCACTGGTTAGTTAGGAGTACTTGCTGCTTTTGAGGAGGGCTGGAGTCCACTTCCTAACACCCACGTGGGGCAACTCACATCTCCCTGGAACAGCATCTCCAGGGAATCTGACGCCCTCTTCGGCCTTTGCAGGCTACTTCATCCATATGCATATATGTATGTATATACATATATATATACACACACACACACACAAAATTAAAAATGTAAACAAAGTATTTTTTTAAATGACTACAATATTCATGCCTGTACAGTAGGAAGCTTTTTGAAAGGGGAGGAGGCATCTCTTCTGCTATGATTATGTATGCAACATTTTTCCCTAAGGAGTTTGCTTTCTATCATGGTGAGCCTGCATCCTGTGGAAGTGCCACCATGTTTATGATATGCCCTGTTAATGCCATAGGTTCCTTGGTGGCCACTGACTATGTGTACATCATTTCCAAGTCTTGCCCTATTTGTTTTGGGGCTGTCCTTCCGCTTGGAGTCTGTTCTAGTTTCTTTTCTGTTGCTGTGATAAAATACTCTTGACAGAATCAGCTTTGGGGCGGAAAGGATTTATTTGGCTTACAACTCCGGGTCCCAGTCTATCCTGGAGTAAAAGAATGAGTGCTGGCTCGCCCTGGCCTATGCTTTGCTGGCTTTCTCATTTAGACCAGGACTACCTGCAGTATCTGATCACTGGACCAGCAGAGACCCAAGTACTTACTTCTGATTTTTGTAGGGGAGGAAAAAGTGAATTTTAGACACTAGAGACCAAAGGGCTTGTTGTTGATGCTGAAAATATTGTAGAGGATGTTACTAACGAAAGCTTTGTGGCAGCTCAGGAGATAGAGCTCATTTGGCATAGTCTTGTCAGATAGGTATAAGGGCATGGGTTCGATCTCCTGATGCTCAGCATAACACAAGCTGGATATGGTGGCACATATTCAAACCCCTGCACACAAATGGAGGGATCCCTGCAGCTCATTGGCCATCCAGCCTAGCCTACTTGGCAAGCTTCAGACCAATGAGAATGCCTGTCTCAGAAAGCAAGCAAGCAAGCAAGCAAACAAAATAATAACAACAATAACAAAAACTCAAGGGGTTGATATCTTCAGAGGAGCATCTGAGGTGGTCCTCTGGTCTCCACATATACAGGCACGTGTGTATATGTGCATCTGCACAGGCACACCCATGAACACAAACAAGAAATAGTTGTATGAGCGTTAAAAATAACCTGTGATCACATGCCTTAAGGTTCAGTGTTTTTTCCGTGTGGCATGGGTGAAGGTGAAATCCACTTGGAGGTCGAATGTGATGCCTGATGCAGAAATTACTTAGAACATTGGGTTGGGAGCGTGATCTCAGAGGGCCTGAAGTTGCACCAGCGGCTCAAATCTGATGATATCTTGAAGGGATGAATATAGGATTTTATTCTAGAGCTTAAAAAAAAAACCATTTAGTTACTTAGGGAGACAGGAAGGTTTTTGTTGTGTACATGCATGTATACCTGTCTGTATATTATGTTCAGGGTATGCATGCATGTGTGTGTATGCATATGGAGAACAAAGGTTGATTATCAGGTGATCAGGTGTCTTCTGTGATTACTTCCCACCTCATTTTTTGGGGGGGGAGGGGGTTCCTCTTCTCTCAACTTTAACCCTAGACTAACTGGTGAATGAGCTACAGGGATCCGCAAGTTTCCTCTGCCCTAATTTCTAGGTACATGACCCATGTCTGGCTTCCATGGGGATGCTGTGGTCCAGACTCGGGTCCTTGTGTTTGCACAGTAAGCACTTTACCAAACGGACCGCCTTCTAAGCTCTCTAAAACGGCCACGTGGTGGTATACATAGAGACAAAGAAAAAATAGTTCAACACCAGCCTACGTGAATAAGGCTGGCAGGGCATTTCGTTTCCAGCAGATGCAGAGAAAGTTATCCAGGTGGATGAAGACACTGGGAATCACGTCCTGTTAGAAATGGTTGAGAGCACTGAAGACACTTAGCCTGGAGGGATATATGATAAGTGTCTTCAATTATTTAAAGGACTGTCGTGTAGAAGAGAAATTGGACTTATTCTTATGGTTCCCAGAGGATGGGGGGGGAAAGCTGTGGGTAGAAGATACAGGTAGATCCCACAGAAGAAGAAGAAGAAGAACATCCTGGCAATTTCAGCTGTCCAAAAGAGGGATGGCCATCATTTGAAGAGCTTAGGCCACTGAGGATATAAAAGACAGATCTGACCTTACAGGGGACTGCACCGGGGGAAATATACTCCCTTAACTTTATCTTCCTTGATCATTCTCCACCTTATTTTTTTGAGTCAGAGTCTCTTCTCCCCGTATCTGGAACTTACCAGGGCCAGCAAGCCCTATGAATCTGCCTGTCTGTGCCCGACTAGTGCTGGGGCCATAGGCTCGTACAAAGCATGCAGGGCGGGTTCTACTGATCCTAGGACAAAGCATTAAGAACGCACATCATAGATTGAACTGTCTCCTAACCCCCTACTGTTAGTCTATTTGTAAACTATTTTCTGCGTATAATTTTGCAGCAATAAAATATATAATAAATGTTATGTGTCCACATATGTATACACATCTATGTGCATACATCTCTTCCCAGGGTTGGTTAACATGCCACTGTTGACAGGAACAGTTGGAGCAAAGTGCCATGTCTGGGGTTGGTGAGGATGCTGTGTAAATGATGATTTTTTTTCTTCTAACATAGCAAGAACATGAGACACTGCACATGGATGCTGCCCCATTACAGGATAAGAAATCACGACTTTAAACTCCAGGGACCGTGCAACACGCAAAGGGACAGAGTGGGCTTAGGTTTTAAAGCATGGAGACTGCATTCAGAAGAGCATGTGAGGGTGTAGAAGAGAAATGTTAAATGCCATTAGGACCCCAGCCAAGCTTTGGATCCCGCACATTTAATGATAATTGAAGGAGGAGAAGATTTGGATGTGAAGTAAGCAATTTAGCGATCCAAGGCGTTTGTGTCAAGTAGCAAATACTTGAGGGTTTTTCTGTTTGTGGTTTTCTACAGACTAATCCATGAGGAGTAGGTACTAGGGGCAGGGTGGGGGAAATCTTTCTTTCTTTTCTCTCTCTCTCTCTCTCTTTTTTTTTTTTTTTTTTGGTTTTTCGAGACAGGGTTTCTTTTCTCTCTTTCTTTCTTTCTTTCTTTCTTTCTTTCTTTCAAAAAAAAATCTTAAAATGTGAGGACAGTGACTTCAAAAGGACTAATTAAGGTTATGAAAAAATATTATTCTCTTTATTTCTTCTTAACCAGTTGAGAAGACAAACAAAAATATACTTTTATGAGCTGGTTGATTAACAATAACAGGTATCACTATCCTTGGTGAGCCTTAGTGTTGTAGGCTGTTTTGTTCAACTTATTTCATTTTGTATTTATAGTTTATTTGTTTATTCTCTTGAGGTTGCTCAGTCTGACCTAGAATTCTTGATCCTCTTGTCTCAGCTCCCTGAGTGCTGGGATTACCAACGCACATTGCCATGCCCTGATTGTTTCACAAAATACAGTTCTACTATTTGTAGGTAGAATCATAAGATGACTGGTAACCCTCACAACTGCTCTTAGTGAACACAAATACGAATTTAGGTAATGGAATGGTAAGCATACAGAAGGAGAATCCTGCTGCGGACTTCAGACAGTGTTTAGAAAATCGGTAGGTTTTGGAGTGATGTCTACCCTTACGAAGGACCAGAGTTCAGTTCCCAGCACTTGTGGATGGGGCCTCACAACTGCCTGTAATTCCACCTCTACGAGATCTGATGCTCTCTTCTCAACTCTGAGGACACTGTGACAACATGCATACACACACACACACACACACACACACACACACACACACACACACACACACACGTATACATGATTCAAAATAAAACCAGTCTTTAAAAAAAGAAAAGAAAAAAAATGAAAGTTGGTAGGATTTCTATGAATTGTGTGTTGTTAGTGTGTCTGGTTTTGAAGGAGAGATTTTAGAAAAATTATAGTTACCTACTTCCAGGATCCATTACAAAAAATAGTATTATTAATCCTGAGTGAGTAAGAATGTACCCATACAAAAATAAGAAAAAAAATTTTTATTTCCTAGCCTGTCTGGATTCCATGCCTGAAATGTTGATTTGCTAATACCTGGAACTCCCAAATTAAATTTTATGGTGTATGGATGATTTATTGTCTCCTACAAGGAAATTCATCTTAAAAAGTTATTCGGAGCCGTTCTGTGCGGGGGAGGAGGAGACACCATTAATAGGAAGCAGCAGTCAGCCTAAGACGAGGGGCTCCCGTGAGGACAGAGGGGAGCCATAACCTGTTGAATGTGTTGTTTTTTTTTTTAAATATCCGTAGATACAGCTAGACCCTTAGTACTTTACTTCTGGTTTTAATGATCGAATTCCCAAAGGCCTAACATTTGTGCCAAACAGTCTGAACTGTGTCTGAAGTTTAAGAACAATCTACAGTGGGCCTAAAGACTTTAATCCTAGTTGGAAACTTTGAATGAGAAAGCTGGCCTTTTAGTTCTGCGTTCCTTTAATAAAATACCCAGTTTCCCTTCATGTAGCCCTTAACCAACAACAGACTCCCTGCTCTTCTCTCCTAAAGCATTTTCATATAAGGTCACTCTCAAATTCCTGAGTCGTGAGACGGGCTCGTACCGTGTTCTTTATTTCTCATCCACCTAGTGTTCTTTATTTCTCATCCACCTAGTCTCCAGTCGATTTATGCAGGGCCTACAGGTACTAGGGAGACTTTAGGAAACTGGGCAGAAATACTCCTTCACATTGGCAGGCTCCAAGCCTTCTGGTATTGTAGATTTCTCTTCTCTCAAGCCTCGTGAAGACACTAGACCCTGAGATGTTCTCCCCTTGGTAAGTGCTTTCAATGATGGCGTCCTCCATGGTGGGAGGACCCTGGTTCTAGGCAGCTCTGTCCTATGGTCTTAGGGTCCTGGACTGAGTTAAAAAGAGAAAGTGAGCATTCGCCTCTCTCTGCTGCCTAGCTGCAGAGGTGAGGTGACTTTCTACCTCAAGCTCACCCACCTTGAAGAATTGTACCCTCAAACTGGGAACCCAAACAAGGCTTGCCTTCCTTACCTTGCCCATGTCAGGTATTTCTTCTTCTAATCAACAAGAAACTAACTCATTACCTATCCACCCCATGCCTTTAGTGAGCACTCCAGGAACCTGAGAGTGTTTTGCCACCATGCCCTAGCCATGATGGTGTCTCCTGTAGTCAGAAAACCGTCAACCTAAATCTAGGTCCATGGTGGGGAATGCCCTCAAGTGAGTGGTTTTTTTTTGTTTTTGCTTTTTGTTTTTTGTTTTTTTAAGGAACAGAAATCCAAGGCCACATGGCTTTGTCTACTGTTTCAGATGATTGACACTTGTCCCTGACATTCTCAAAGTCATCTTTAAAGATGATGCCTGTTAGCATATACATGCAAGTAACACAGAAGAATTAATTTATTTGTATGCGATGATGTCCGGGGGCCGCTGTGTTGTTTTATTTTTTAACAGCTTTCGTAAGGTATAATCGACACATACTGAACAGGTCCCAGTTAATTGATAAGTCTTGCCACTTACCTACACCTAGGAAAGTGTTAGCACAATTAAGAAAATGAAGATGCCCACCACTGCGAAGGTTTCCCCCTGAACCGTTGCAGTTCTTGCCTTCATCGCCTTTCTTTGTACCCCCACCCTAGCCTGTCCCTAGGCACTCATGGAATTCTAGACTTCTAGATGTGTGTTTTGTTGGGGGGGGGAGGGATTCTGGTTTCTTTCATTCACCATAATTATTCCTCAATCCATGCTGCGGTTACATAAACACAGTCATGGAGTATGCACGTTTCCGGTTTGTTCTCTCAATCAGCTTTATTGAGGTTTATTTGTATTGCAGCATATATAAATAGTTTATTCATTCTCCTTCAGGATTGTCCATCCTCTAGATGTAAGCTGTTGGTTTCTTTATACACTATACACTTACGGATGGCAGTCATGTTTGCGTTATGAGCAACTGTGAGCACTTGCGCGGAAGGACAACACAGCTCGTTTTCTATAGCGTAGCTAGCCTACTTGGGCAATAGCTGTATAATGTTTCAGCTTTTGATTAACATCTCATGAAGCTGAGGGGTTGGAGAGCTGGCTCAGGGTTAAGAGAACTTTCTGTTCCATCAGGAAGCCAGCATTGATAGCCCACAGCCACCTGTAGTTGCAGCGCCAGGAGACCTAATACCCTCTTCTGGTCTCAGCAGGCACCAGTACTCACATGCACACACACACACACACACACACACACACACACACACACACACACCATAAACATGATGAAGCGAACAAACAAGCAAACAAACAAAGAACAAAAAGGAAACTGCCACAAATGTACAAAAGTGACCAAACCGTGCAGAAGGCGCTGGCGTTGTGTTGTTCGCGTATCCTCTTCAGAACCTGAAGTGGTGCGCTTTCTTCAGTGTAGCCATCCATCCTAACGTGTGTGCAGTAGCGCATCCCTGTGGGTTTGAGTGACACTGACCATCTTCTTAAGTGTGCACGTGTCATCTGTGGGCGTTTTTGCTAGTGTTGCATCACCATGAGGGTACACCCGAGATGAGCAACTTAAAGGTGGGGAAGTGTGTTTCACCTGCAGCTTTACCTAGAGCTTCCCATCTGTGATTGGTTGGGAAAGGCAGAACATCCAGTGTGCACCTGTCAGAAACAAAAATTATTCACCCCTCTCCCTCTGCCTCCCCTTCCCCTCCCTTTCCCTTCTCTTCTTTTCTCTCTCCGCCTCTCCCTTCCTCCCTCTATTCACCACTAAAACAGACTGTGTCTTCTCTGGGACAGCAAGCAAAACTACACCTTTCATTCAAGTTGCTTTTTATCATGGTATCTGATAAAAAATAAACAAATTAGTAATAATAATATTTTTTAAAGATTTATTTATTTGCCGTTATGTATACAGTGCTCTGCCTGCATGAACACCTGCAGGCCAGGGCATCAGATTACATGATAGATGGTTGTGAGCAACCATGTGGTTGCTGGGAATTGAACCCAGGACCTCTACAAGGGCAGATGGTGCTCTTAACCTCTGAGCCATCTCTTCAGCCCAATAATATTATTGCACCTCCTAAAGCTTCCAGTACCTCCTAAAAAAAAAAAAAAAGGTCTGGAAGTGATTGTACTGTTAGCAAGTATTGGGAAGTGACTCAGTTGACACCGTTAAGTCCACATAGTTTGCTGTCAGCATGGACTAATGAGGCAGCACAGCCACTAGTGTGCCAGTCAGACGTGCCAGCAAATGAAGGCCCTTGCATGAAACTTTAGGGAACACTCTAAGGACAAACCCTCATGCCTTCTTTGGTTGACTATTAAAATTATTTGCTCTTTCAAGAAAATTGTGTTTTGGTTTTGAGTTTTTTTTTTTTTTTAATTCTTAGATTTTTTTTATTTTATTTTATGAGACCCTCAGCAGATAATGTATACAAGATTTCTCCCCCGTTTTATGGCCTGTAGTTTTATCCTCTTAGTCGTGGCCTTGATCTAGGCATGGTGGCACATACCTGTACTCAGGAGACAGAGGCAGAATGAACACCCAAGAATTCAAGCTGCCTTGGTTCACATAGTCAGTTTCAGGCTATTTATGGATATTTAACAGAAACATCTCCCCCAAATTGTCTTAAATTAGAATCTTAAATTTTGCTGATGAGACTTCAGTAGTTTGCTTTTATAACTCATCCTTTTGTGTCATACCCAAGGCATAGTGTACAACACAGTGTGGTGATGTTTCCTCTGTGCTTTCTTCTGAAGGGCTTGCAGTTCTAGCTTTGATAGTTTAGGTGTGTGATAAGTTGGAATTAAAATCTGCATATGAAATAAGATATAAAGCAAATTGATTTGCTGTGGCCAATTTCCGTGTCACCGTTACGGCACCATATATTGAAAACAGTGTCCTTTATCCACAGAATTATATTTTGTTTCTTTGTAAAAAAAAAAAAAAACAAAACAAAATGAAAAATCAAATGTCCACATATTTGCAGGTTTGATTTTATAGTTTTTTCTTAAAAAAAAAAAAGATTTATTTTTATTCTATGTATATGAGTGCTTGTTAGCATGTATGTGTGTCACCCACATGTGGACCCTAGCACCTATAGGGCCTGGAATGGGGCATCAGATCCCCTGGAACTGGAGGTTACAGGCGATTGTGCGGCACAGTATGGTTGTTGGGAATTGAACTCAGGACCTCTGGAAGAGCAGTCAGTGTTCTTAACTAATGAGCCATCTCTCCGGCGCCTTTATTTTTCAGTCTGAATTCTTTTCCAGTAATCAGTCTGCCTTGGAGTCACTAAACCAAGATGTATGGGTTCAAGTAATGCTTACAGCAGAGTTTTCCAGTTTCAATGTGCTACGGATGGCTTCTTCATTGCCAGGAAGGATGGAAACGTGACGAGGACCACGTATGTCTTAAGAAGCCTAAGATATATACGATCTGATCCTTTTAATTCCCTCTGGCTAGTCCGTATTGGCCTCAACAACCACGTCTTGATTTCTTCAGTTTTAGAGTATATTTTGCAGTGGTGTTTTAAATATTCTTCCTTTTTATGTATTGCCATAAGAATTTTGGAATTATATTTCAGTTTCTTTTTTCTTTTTTTTTTCTTTCTTTCTTTCTTTTTTTTTTTTTTTTACAGATTAATGCATTTTTTAATTATGCATGTGCATACGTTTGTATTTCTGTGTATGGGTCTGTACATGTGAGTTAGGCGCCTATGGAGGGTATCAGAGGGTGTGAGATGTCCATCGTCTGGAGTTGGCGGTGTTTATGAGTCATCCAGAGCAAATGCAGGGAACTAAACTGTGGTCCTCTGGAAGGGCAGCAAGTGTTCTTCACCGCCCAGCCAACCTCCTATCCCTCAGTCCATGTATGTGTTGTTTTTTTTTTAAAGATAGTGATTATATTGAAATCATGTATCATTTTGGAGAAAATAAGTTTTAGGAATATTTAGTCTTTTTTATTTTTATTTTTTTCTTTTTGGGCTATTATGAGACAAGGTTTCTCTGTGTAACCTTGGCTGTTCTGGACATGCTTTGTAGACCAGGCTGGCCTTGAACTCACAGAGATTGGTCTGCCTCTGCCTCCCCGAGTGCTAGGATTACAGGTGTGTGCCACCATGCCTGCCATAGACTTTTAATGAATAGTATTTAATTTTTTTCTTCCTCTGAAACTATTATGTGCTTTTTGGTGACCAGGCCTTTCTTACTCATTGCCAGACTTGTCCGTATGTATTTTGGTGGTATTCAATTACAATTTTTAGCTTTGAATTTTTTCTTTACTAGCCTATAAGTGTACAGTTATTTTTGTGTATCTAATGTGTATCCTGTAGCAGCCATAAGCTTAACTGTAAGTTTGGCTCTTTTCTGAATTTGTTTATATTGTGAACATTACTGCTTAGGTCTCTTCTAAACGAGAGCAATTTTATTTCATTTTTGTCTTTGTTCCTTTTTCGTGTTTACGTCTTGTTATTCACATCTCCGGTACACGATTGACCAGAGGTGTTGAGTATGGATGGCCTTCTCTTTACATACTTACTTAACGGCAAAGCGTTCAGTTACCTTACTCTATGCGGGGTGAGCTGGGGGCTATCATCTTCCGGTGCTTTGTGTCAAGGTTCATTGGTTTCCCTTCTGTTTCTTGTGTGCCAAGAGTTTTTTTTTTTTTATCGGTCTTTGCTTTCCGTATTTCGGAGCTTTGTTATTAAGTGTGTAACTGTTTGAGGTTGAGTTTGTCTTGATAAACTGGCAGTTTCCTTATTTTGACATAGTCTTCTCCCTAAATGTACATTCTGCCTGAAATGGATACAGTGTACATTCTGCCTGTAATGGATACAGTGTACATTCTGCCTGAAATGGATACAGCTCCATCTCACTTTTGACTGTTGTGTTTTCCCATCTTCTTCTTTTAACCAGTCTCCGTGTTTACATTTACAGTGTGTTTCACATAGAGAGCATATGGTATATTTGGGTACTTGTCTTTTTTTAAAAGCGAATCTTTTTTTTTTTTAATTGAGCCTGACAGATTTTTGCCTTTCTCAAACATTTAGAACTATATACTTTGACTTTGGATATTGTTACGTTTAAATACTTTATTCCTTGCTTTTCTTTCTACCTTCCAATTTATTCCATGTTCCCCTTCTCCTCATTTGTTTGCCTTTTTTTAAGATCACTGGGGCCGAGTGAGATGGCACATGCCTGTAATCCCAGCACTCTGGGAGTCAGAGCCAGTCAAATCTATGTGAATTTGAGGCCAGCCTAGTCTACAAAATGAGTCCAGGATAGTCAAGGCTACATAGAGAAACCCTGTCTCGGGGGGTGGAGGTGGGGGCGGAGGGAGCCATTTGGGATTTTAAAAATAGACTTAGTTTTCTCTTTTTAGTGACGTCTGTAGGTGTGTGAGTCCATGAGTGCAGGTGCCCTTGGAGGCCATAAGAGGGCATCAGATCTGGAATCTGGGTCGTTGTGAGCAGCCTGTTGACTTGGGCCCACTGGGAAAGCAGGATATGCTCTGACCGGTTCCATTCGGATGCATTCTCTTCACTCTTTTTTTGTCTCCTGTCTTTATAGAAGTTCTTTGTTCCGTTGTTCTATTTCTTTGGACTGTATAAGTTCACAGGTGCTTCTTGACTTACAACGGGGGTTATGTCCCGATGAACTCATCACATATTGAACATGTATTGTTTGACCTCCAGCCGTGAAAACCACAGTTTAGCTGTACAGTACTCCACAGTATTGGGTGTGCGCCTTTATAACACTATGGCAAAAGGCTTGGAGCTTACTGACATTGCCCGACTTAGCAAAAATGTCACATAACCCATTGTTGGCCTAGAACGTGATCGTGTGCAAAATCTGAAGCTTGTTACATACCAGATGCATGTGGGTTTCATGGTGTTCATGATGCTTGGACCATCATTCCATTGGGGACCATCTTACTTTTAACATCAGCCACCTTTGAAGTGTTATAGACTAAATACGTAGCAAACACTTTCAGTTGTTGAACATTTTTGCTTGGCTCCTGTTGGTGTTCTTGTTGTCAGTTTTGCCTCATGTATGTTATAAGCATTCTGCGGCCTCCTGGAAAACATCACGTTAACGGAATTCTCTTCTGAAGCAACAGTATGAAAATTCTTTTATAGTGGCTGTGTTCTTTTCAATCCTGGTAGTTTTCGTTATCTGCATAGATCTGCATGCCGGTGTATTTTGTGTAAATTAGGATATCCTGTAATGTTTCTTGTTGTACAAGACTTTTTTTGTTTGTTTGTTTGTTTGCTTTTTCAAGACAGGGCTTCTCTGTGTAGCACTGGCCGTCCTGTACTTGCTTTGTAAACCAGGCTGGCCTCGAACTTACAATGATCCTCCTGCCCGCACCTCCTTGAACGCTGGGATTACAGGTGTGCTGGCTTGTACATAAAATGTTTTTTTCCACATTGTTTCAAGACATTATGGTGGGCAGTGCCCTCAGGAAGATTTGCTGGGCCTTGTGGCCACCATCGTAAGTCCAGGTTCAATGAGACACCTTGCCTCAGATGCATATGGCAATGTGTGAAAGAGCAGAAATTCCGACATCATTCTCCGGCCTCTGCACATGCATGCGCAGGTTCGTATATGCACACATCTATACATCCACATGCACATAACACACACACACACACAATTTTTTTAAGGGCTGGAGAGATGCCTTAATAGGGACGAGCCCTTGGTAATCTTGCTGAGAACCTGGCACCCACAAGGTGGCTCACGACCATCTGTAACTTCAGTTCCCGAGAACCCATTGCCGCCTTCTGGCCCCAGTGGGCAGCAGCCACACATATGATGCACATACATTCATACACATAAAATGTAAACAAATACATCTTTTAAAAAAAGGGTTAAAGACATTGTCACTGCATATAGAATTCTAAGTTAGTCTTTACACTGATTCAGTACTTTAAAGCCATCTCCTGTATTTATAATTGTAGTTTTTAAGTGAGAAAAGTGAGCTATCATCCTAATTGTTTTTAGTATATGGCCCGTCAAATTTCTATGATTTCTGTCTAAATACTCTGTTAGTGTCAGTGTGTTTCTTATGTACCCTCATGTTTCTTACACTTTGGGTTATTTTGTTGTAGAAGGATGAAATATTCTTTCTATATTTATTAATCAATACTGTAAATTATTAAGGCAGTAGTTTCTCTTAACCAGCTAGTTCCCCCAATGACTGACACAGAGAAGAGTATGATTTATTTTTAAGCTGTAAGCCCTATTCTGGGCAGCTTCTGAGCTACTCTAATCCTAGTACCTTTAAAACCTACATAAGAGCCAATCACTTGCCAATCTGATGACTCCCCCGGGGCGGCTTCTGATCCATCAGTCTGTTCCTCCTCCAGCCACGTGCTCAGCCATGTGGCCAGCTGTCCTCCCAGCATCCACGAACACATCTGGCTTTCCTCTCTTCTCTTCCCAGAGTGCCTTTCTCCCTACCAGGAAGTCCTCCCTTCCACTTCCTGTCCTGCCCAGCTGATTGCCCAATCAGGTATTTATTGATAGCTGCTACATCCACAAAAGACATTCTTCCACATTGTTTGGTTGTTTGTAACTTCTGGGTTCATACAGCTCATCCTATTTGGAGAGCCTCAGCTTTGAGTACTGTTGTCTTTCTCCACATCTTTTCTTTCTTTCTTTCTTTCTTTTTTTTGTTTTTTTTTTTTGTTTTTTGTTTTTGTTTTTTTTTGTTGTTGTTGTTTTTGTTTTGGTTTTTCAAGACAGGGTTTCTCTGTGTAGCCTTGGCTGTCCTGGATTCCCTTTGTAGACCAGGCCAGCCTCGAACTCACAGCGATCCACCTGCTTCTGCCTCCCGAGTGCTGGGATTAAGGGCGTGCGCCACCACGCCTGGCATGCTTGCTTATTTTTAATGGAAGCTTTTATGTTGTAATCTCATGCTCTTTATTTTAAAGGTTAAAAAAATATGTGCATATATGTGTGAATATGTGAATTTATGAGTGCTAGTGCCATGGAGGCCATGTGTATTGTGCCTGGAAGGCACAGCAGGGTGCCTTGGAACCGGAGCTGCAGGCAGGTATGAACCGCCTCACATGGGTGCTGGAAACCAAATTCTGGACTTCTGGAAGAGCCATAGTGCTCTTAACCAGTAAACTCTTTATCTCCAACCCTCATACTCCATATTTTTAAATTTCTTACCTTGTCAGATGCTTGGCAGTTAGGTGAGGGATAAATTGTCTTCTAGCCATAGATGGTGGCCCATTTATTTTCTTGGGGTGTTCACTGGAGCAACCAACTTGTCATGACCGGACACTGTGGTTCGTCTGTTGTTTCCCAGCGTTGGTTCTATATGAAGGCTCCTGTCTCCTGCTGAGGTGTGTAGTGATCCACTTTAACTCACTCCTGTAATTTGCTATGGGGATATATACAATGGACAGTCAAGAGCCTCAAATATCTGTCAGCTGGCTATCAAGTAGAAGGTTTTGTTTCCTTAATCTCATTGATACTTTGTCACAGCAAGGCCAAAGCTCCATGGGGCAGCCGTCAGAACCTCCAAATTAAAAGAGCGTGTCAGTTGCTCGTCTTTAACCAAGGAGACGGTTGTTTAAAAAAAAAAAAATCATCTCCCCAATACATTTGTTTATCTTTTCCCTTTTTAATAACCCTACTCTGAGAGATGTATAGCAATCTGTGCTGCAGCTCAGATCTCTCACATTAGGCGTATTTCAGCCATAAACTTAATTATGACAGGAATTTTCAAACGGCTCCACCTTTTTTTCCCCCCCTGCACTCAGTATGAGAGGGATACCACACTATTTCTGAGCTGATAAAAATCCTCTCTCTGAAAGCATTTATTATATTACAGCCTCACATGAGCCGAGCTCCATCCTCACCCTGCGTTAAGTGTCTGCGGTAGATTTCATTACAACCATATACTGGAAGTCCTGCCAGTATGCTGGCAGCAGAGTCCTAGTGGAAAATAAATGGCAATAAAAAAGAGAAATGATAGCCTGTGTGAGCGACGAGGAGCACAGCTTTATTGAGACTGGACAACCCCAGAGTAGTGACTTGGCATGCAAACATGAGCTTAAGGAGAGAGAGTGAGTGAAAGTTGATATTGGAATAACGACTCTGCAGCCCAGACATGGGAATAATTTAATTAATTGCACTGAAATTTCTTTGATGAATAGTTATGCGGTGCTAAGCGTGGGGTCGAACAACAGAATGAGTCTCAGCTTTTTAATGGGCCAGCGCAGCTGCAGTTTTGGATGCCTTCCCACTTTGTTTTTGCCTGAAGCTCTCTACTGTTCTTGTCATGCACAGAGCTGGCGCTCGCTCTCTCTCTCTCTCTCTCTCTCTCTCTCTCTCTCTCTCTCTCTCTCTCTCTTCCCCCTCCCCCTCTCCCTCCCCCTCTCCCTCTCTCTCTCTTCCTCTCCCTCTCCTCTCTCTCCTCTCTCTCCTGCATTCTGCAGAGTTCTGCAGAGCCAGAGCATTTGGCCAGGGGAAACCACTGGCTGGTGACTGCTTTGAAATGAAAACCAGATCAAAGTGGGGGGAGGGGAGGGGAGGCGAGGGGGCGTGGATTGTGTGATGGTGTCCTCAAGATGGAAACCTGTGCTTCCCCCCTTCAACACCCCCCCCAAATCTCTAGGATGCTTTTACAGAGTCTTTGCTGCTAAGTTGTATAAAGATTTTAATAAAAATATCTTGTCCCTGGAGAAGGAGGCTGGCTTTTGTTGTCAGAGTGCTGGGAGGAAAAGAGCAGTGCAGCCCAGCTGGAGCTGGGGCATTAATCCCAGGATTCCTAGCCCATATTTTCAGACAGATCAATTACTTACGGCTGTAACCAATCTCTCTCTCTGATCCCTTGCTGTGCTGAGCTCGCTCAGCAGACTTGGCAGCTGACATAACCTTCCAACTTGACAGGACCACAGCTGCCAATCTCTTTGGGGTCTGCTGGCTCCTTCGATCATTGAGGTTATACAAATGAGTCGTTAAATAAAAATCAAAAGTCAAAAGTTGCGGGTGGTAATTTCTTCCTGGCTTGGTCATACCCGTAGATCTAGGCAACATTCTTAGTTGGATTAAAAATAAATAAATAAAAAGCCAGGATGGATGATTCGGCTGTCTCACTTTCTTTACTGTGATGGCTAGGGCTCTATGAGAGAGAGAGAGAGAGAGAGAGAGAGAGAGAGAGAGAGAGAGAGAGAGAGAGAGAGAGAGAGAGGGAAAAAAACTCTCTCCAGAGGGAAGAAATTATCCACAGTGGATGCATTTCTTATCAACTTCTAGGTTGAAAGATGAACTCTGAAGTGGAGAGGAAGGAGATTAGGAGGACGAGAAGGGCACACGCAGGTGAGCCCTGTCTAATGCATTTCACAGCGGGCGAGTCACCTGTCGTCAGCTGCTAGGCCACCTGGGCTCAAGGCTCAGGAAAGAAGTGACCCTCACTAACACACAGGTGGCGTAGAATGTGTAAGCTGTTTATAGAGTGGCTCGGCGTGAGAATATAGCACTTCTGTGTCGGAGCCAAATCAGTGGTCTCTGAAGACCGCCCCCAGAATTTATTTAGTGTCTGCAAGTCTTAACTGCTCCTGGCCTGAGCCCTTCACAGCTGTGTCAAGCCTGCACAGCACCCCCTAGAGAAAGCACTTAGGGGCCAGATCAAGGAAGCCTTGGAGTTCCTTTCTGGTTTCACTCACTTTAGACACACAGATGTGCAGCGCTGTCTTTTGAGACAGAGTCCCTCCGGTAGGGAAGGCCAGACTTGAACTTGCTACGTGGCCAAGGATGACTTGTCAATCTCTGACTCTCTTTCCTCTGGCTCTTGTGTTTGAGATTGCTGATTATAAACTGTCACACCTAGGGTTGATGTGGTGCTGGGAATGGAACCTAGGGCTTCATGCATGCTAAGCAAACACTCTCCCAAGCACCTCCTCCTCCTCCTCTCCCTCCTCCTCCTCCTCCCTCCCTCCCCTTCTTTTTCTTTGTGCTTCCCTAGCTTCCATTGTGTTATTCTCTGAGGAGTTTTTCTTCTCCCTTTAACAACTACTGTGAAAACTTTCAAGAAGAACAGAAGGAAATTTTGACCGGGACAGAGCAGAAATGGTTTTGTGTCTATTCCTAGGGGAATCATGTATCCATGCTGTGTGTGTGTGTGTGTGTGCGCGCATACGTCTTTCTGTGTGTCAGTCAGTCTGTCAGCCTGTTGGAGCTTGTTACCTGTTGTTCCATGCTTCAGAAACCTTCTGTTATGTAGGGCTCATTACTGGTATCCCCTTGGAAGAGGTGTCCATGAATCTCGTTAACAATTAAGCAAGTTTGTCCCCGCTGGCACAGGCTGAAAAAACAAACAAACAAACAAACAAACAAAAAACCCACTGTCTCCCTGTGGGCTTATGTGTTTTTTTTGGATAGGTTCTAAAGAGGCAAAAGAAATACAGAGACCATAACTTGTTTCATTTGCGTCCCGTCTTTCTCTTCCTTCTGTCCTCTGCCGGGCATCCCCGAAGCAGCACTAAAAACACAGGCCAGGTGAGCACAGTAACACCCCCACCACAGTGCTCTGCCTCAGACTCTGCTCATGGGCCTGCTTTGTATGACGATTATTTCTCAAGCAGTGTGGAAAAGGGTCCTTGGTAGCCACGCGTGACAGTGCCTCATTCACAGAGCTTGCCAGCAACAGAAACTTTGAGAGGGTGTAAGAAATAAAAGGGGGGTGAGATTTATAGGTAGTGAGTTCGGGTTGGGTTTTTTTTTTTCCCCTCCTTGGAATGTTGCCCGCCTTATTAGGAGTTCTCTGGTGAAACAAAATGCAGTGGTGGCTTAGAGAAATTATGGCTCCTTTCCAGCTGCCTGGGGGGAAGAAAGGGGCTTAGGAGTCTGTAAGCCTTCTCCCCTGGCTGCGGTTAGGAAGCCGGTTGACAGTGTAATAGGCTTTTGAAAGTGGGTGCAATGGTTTGTGTGTTCTGTTTGATGTTGCAAATACCAAGCCCCTGGGGAGATCTGCAAAGAGGATATTCTGTTCTTAGAGAGAGAGAGAGAGAAAAAAAAAGATTAACCTGAAACGTGAACCGAAAAGCTCCCCCAGTTCTAATAAACAAGTTAGGTAAAGCTAAGGAACAGTCCTGCGCTCTGCTTCAGAGACAGCATCTGGCATGCTGCCTGCTGTGGACAGGCAGAGGGTTGGGCAAATAACTCTTAATGGTTTTGATTCCTGAAAGGTGATTGCCATCAAACATGAGAGGATTAGATTGCAGATTAGGGTGTGTTTCCTCGTGTTTGTGTTTATGTAGGTAAGACTTTCTTTGCAGAATCACATACTCATAACATCTTATAATTACTGTGCATTTCCTGGAACCTGCATAAAGCTCCCTTTATCCATGTCCAGGGTCACGGTACAGATCTGTTCGGTGAGGGCTGTTACTTTGGAGATGCTATGCCAGGCCACTTATGCAGGCAGAATTGTTGCGCATGAGTATGTGACATGTGTTTATTAAGTATCTGCTGTTTGCCAGCACTATGCTAGGTACCGCAGGATCTCATGGATAAAAGAAAAAGAGATAGCCATCAGGAAGACTCATCGGGAGGAAGAAAGCACTTACCATTGAGCCTGATGGTCTGAGTTTGATTTCCCAGAATGCACAGGTACAAGGAGAGAACAGACTCTTGAAATTTGTTTCCTGACCTCTGTATGTGCACTGTGGGATACATGTGCCTTTCCTCTGATAAAAAATAAATGTAAAAGAATTTTTTTAAAGAGAGAGAGAGAGAGAAAGACAAGAAAAACAGTCTTAGCCTTGCTGGATAGAGAGACAAAAACCAAGTAAACCTAATTATTCACCTACAGGTTTTATACTTTCAGTTCATGTTGTGTTCAACATGAACTTACTGTGTTTCTGTGCAAGGTCTGGACTTATAATTGAGTCATCAAAGAATCAAAACCTTTCTTCATTTCTATTCAAATTAGTGGCTTGCCACTCGTGAAGGGTAAACTGGTTGTGTTCCCTTAGGGAGTCGCGCCCTGGTTCCTGCAATGGCTACGCTCCAGTCCCCCATTACACCTTCCTCAGGACAGGAGAACATTTCTGCCCCACACCTATTTTGAAACCCCAATGTACCCACTAACGATACTATGAGAGCATCCACTTCCCTGGAGCCTCCCCACAGCTCTGACTTCAAGAGCCAGCTTGCTTCTCTGCAAACCAGGAGAAGGCACAAGTCAGCGAAATGCTCGTAAGGACGGGTCGTAAGCACTGAGCAGGGTCACTGGTATAAGTGCACTTAATGAGAGCGCCAAGGAGTTTGCAAGTGTTTCATTTTTTACGCAGGGATTTGTCTGGGCGTATGGGTATGTTTTAGTTACTGTTCTCAGTCCATCAACTGCTTGACTGAACAGGCCGAGGGAGCCATGTTTTAATTGGGCTCATGGTTTTAGAGGGCTCGCTCCCATTGTGATAAAATGTGGTACAACTGCTTACATCATGGTGCGTGGGAATGCGGAGGCAGGAGAGCACTGGCATTCTCTGGACGTCTTCCCTCTTTAACCCCCTTTTATTCTCTCTGGGATCCCAGGCCATGGGCTGGTTTAACAGATGGCAATTATAAGGGAGAAAAATTTGTATTTTAGCTCACAGTTCCATGTTGCTGTCAGTCGAGGCTGCAGGAACTCAAGGTATTTGGTCGCATTACATCTATAGTCAAGAGCAGAGAGAACTAAATGAAGGAATGCGTGCTGCACCCCTTGTGCTCAGCCAAAGCCTCAAACTCCTGGGATGGTGTCGCCCACAGTGGGCTGGATCTTCCCACATCAGTTAATACAAGCAGTCTAATGCATTGAAGACACGCTGAGAACCCAACCTGAGAATCATCTTTCATTGAGAATTCCTTCCTGGGCGAATGTCGGCTCTATTGAAACAGCTGTTTCCAGCCACCCATGGCAGTTGGTGTCGTTCTGTGTTCGCTGTCCTGGAGGTGATTCTGGGCAGTCATTGCTGCTACACACTCGTTTTCTGCCTCCATCCTGCATTACTTGCACACATTGCTTCTGCACACAGACAAGGGTGAAAAGCCGATCACGTGACCATGTTCTCAATGACTGTGCTCTAGCACCTGGCCGAAGACCTCAGTTTTATGCAGCACTGAACAAGGTGGCTTAGTTACAAGTAGGATTAAATACGAGGCCACACAAGAACAGTCATTTGGACAGTGGACCCGTGGGCTGGAGGCGTGGCTTAGCTGTTAAGAGCACACGGTCACGCATGTGTTCAGTATGCCTATAGGTATAAAATATTTTTTTTAATGAGAAAGTAAACAGTGGGTCTTCACAAATGACTACACCGGGTCCTATGAATCTGCGAGTTGTCTTTTCTGGAATAAGTAGATGGGTGATTTGTATGAACGAACTGGGAGCTTGCTTACTTCATGGTTGCGTGTCACGTCTGAGTGAGCCATGATGACATTACTTGGCCTTTTTAATTCTTTTGCTACATGGTCTTGCTATGTAGGCCTGGCTGTCAAGAAACTCACTGTGAAGACCCGGTTGGTCTCAGGCTTGTTAGGGTTTTCTTGCTCTGCCTTCCGAGCTCTGGCGTTACAGGTGTGTGACGCCGTACTTCGTTCTTCAGCATTTTGAGTAAGGTCCTTATATCCGTCCCTTCTCTTCTCAGTGAGTGGTGGCTTTCCCCTAACAGCCCATATTAATTACTTTTCTGTTGCCTCGACCACAGTTCTTAACAGTAGCAACTTGAAGGAGGAAGGTTGCATTTTGGCCCCTGGGACCAGATATTTCAGTCTGTCTCAGAGGCGAAGGCATGGCGGCAGGCAGGGGTGGCAGTGGCCGTTCACGCTGTGGCGGATCAGGAATCAGAGAATGGCTGGAACGCAGACCTAACTATAACCGTCAAGTTTCTTTTTTCCAGTGAGATAACCTGTGCCTGGTGTTCCACCTCATGCAGGTTCCACAGCCTACCACATCAGCACCACCTGCTGGGGAACATGCCTTCAAACCATGAGCATGTGTAGAATATTTCAGACCCAAATCACAAACAAACACTAGGCTTCTTTATTTTATATATAGCCCACTGCTCCCGGCCATGTATGGTTATGGAGTCACTGAGGCATAATCAATCTACCAGTATCCAACACACACACACACACACACACACACACACACACACACACACACACACCTGCAAAAAAAGGGGGGTGAGGGGGTGCCAGGGGACTCTCCCCTAATGGACAGCCATCACTGCTAATAGCTCACCATCCAGGCTTGGGTGCCAGGAACCCTCCTTTTTCCCTTTGTGTTTGAGTTTTGACTGGTTTAATCTTTTCCAAATTACCACAGCTTCTGTATCATGTGTAGGTTCCTCCTTAGGGCCTAGACTGACTCGACCTTGGGGTTTCTTGACCTATACTATACCAGAAATCAGTTCCCTCCTGAGGAGCACAACTCAAGTCAAATCAGAAGCAGTTGGTTTACCCTGTAACAGTAATGCCAATATTTCACCAGTGAGCACATTTTGCCTAGCATGGTGCTATAGCATACGGGGTCCAGTGCTTGGACCAGAGTGACTACTTATATCCCTCACACTGCTCACCACTAGATAAAATGCAGTGTTCTAAAAAGTTCTATTGTGCATTGGGTGCATCTATACAGAGCACACCAGGTTGCAGATTCCCCAGTTTATTTGCTAATGGAAAGTCTGTCCCAGGAAATCCCTTAAATAATGTGTACAATCAGCATCCTGCCTTCAAAACATGTCACCATGTTTATTAGCCAGGTTTGAGCTGAAGGTAAGCTTCCATTTAAAAAGGAAAAAAAAAAGTCTTTGTAATGATTAGCAAGGGCCTAGTATAATTTAAGGTATTCTTTGGAGTTTATAAATACAGCCTCATAAAAAGCCAGAATATAAGGAAACTGTGACTTTAAGTCATTAGAAGCCCAATGATTTGATAAAATAACAGGAAACAGACAATTTATTATGAGCAGTCTCAGTAGCTCTGGATTATCTATAAAACTTTTACGGCCTTTCCCAAGTGGCAAGAAGCCATAAAACTTGCCTGAATGAGGGACTTGTTAATTTACTTGTTAAAGCAAATTAAAAATTTATAAGTGCTTTTAGGTAAATGAGATCTCCTCTCATTGCTGCCCTTGCGGGGCCCTGGAGTCCTAAGAGGGGAGAGCAGCTATGCTCAGACACCACCGCAGAACAATAAAAGCTATTAAATTGTACCAGTTTATTACAGCCAAGCACTGCAGCTGTTGCCATGGCTAGCCGTGAGGTACTGTCGGTTGACAGCCTAGGGTTGCACCAGGTTTTCTGTCTTAATTCAAAACGGAAAAAGGAAGAGATTAGGAGGAGGGAGGGAAAAGCTAGGGGAAAAGGTTGGTTTTACTTTTAGTTTCCCACAGTTGGTATTCAGGTCATGTCTCCCTTTACCCCTGTGACCTTATCAATCCACAGGTTGTAATCTGTTATGTTTTGTGTGCCCCACCCCCAGCTTTAAAAAAAAAAACTGGTTGTACATCCGTTCATGGTACTTTTGAACCATGGGATCCATGGATGAAGTCTTTGGCTATTTTTATAACTTCACTAACATTTATTGAAAACAAATCTCAAATCTTTAACTCCCTCTGTTCCGTACCTCTTACTCGTAGTCTCTCTTTCTCCCAGGTTGTATCTTTAAAGTAAAGAGAAAGAGCACTGGGAAGGCAGCTTAGTCAATAAAGCACTATGCTTGGCCGACAAGAGTTTGACCTTTGGTAATTCTTGTGGATCCCAGTGCTTGGGACGCTCGGATGGTGTGGGCCCTGGGGTGAGCGATCCAGCCCCATTTGGAGAATCCCAGGCTTGTGAGGGACCAAGTTTCAGAAAACAAGACAATTACGAGAAAGGCTGACACTGCTGACGCCGGCTTATGCTGAAGAAGAAATCATGGACTTAAAACCAAGACCCAATGTAGACAACACCTTCACATTGTGTGGTAGAAGGGAGTGTGTCCGTGTGTGTGTGTGTATGTGTGTGTGTGTGTGTGTGTGTGTGTGTGTGTGTGTGTAAGTGGAGAGTGTTTTTATGGGCCACACATTTATTTGCCTATCATTTAACCGAGAAGTTAATACGATGAAGCGGAGACAGTTACACCTGATAGTTTCAGGAAGCCAGGCATGGTGGTAGACACTCTGTAATCTCAGAGCTGGGAAGTGAAGACAGGACACTGCCTGCAGCTCACTGGCCAGCCAGCCTCGCCTACTTCGTGAGCTCCAGGTCCAGTGAGAGTCACTGTCTCAGCATACAAGGTGGATGGCTCCTTGGGGACAATATCTCTGGTTGACCTCTAATGCCCATGAGTATGCATGCTCACAAAGTTTACGTCCAACCTGCTTATATTTGTAGGTTAGAAAAGTACGAATAATCTTAACTAGTAACCCTTCCTAGTGCAGAATGGCAGTTATTTTGTGAGTATAATTAAATTTTGAGATGTATCTAGAAAAGTCAGATTTTTTTAAAATTTTCATTTGATAATACTTTGAGTTTCTGTGTAGCAAACATTAGCTTTCAGAATATAAGGAATTAAAAAAAACCTGATGTCGTAGTTAGCATTGTCTTTCCATCTGACACAGCCGAGGATCACAGTAAAAAAGAGTCTCTGTTGAGTAGTTGCCATTTTCAGGTTAATGTGTAGGCATGCTCATAGGTGATTATCTTGATTGCTAATTGATAAGGGGTGTCCCAGCCCACTGTGGGCAGCACTGTCCTTCCGCAGGTGGTCCTGGGCTCTATAAGAAACCTAGATAGCTATTTGCCTGTGAGTCAGTGAGCCAGCAAGCATGATTCCTTTGTAGTTCCTGCCGGAAGTTCCTGTTCCAGCTTCCCTCACCGATGGATTTGCAAGGATAAGCTATGTAAACCTTTCTTCCCCCTATGTTGCTTCTAGTTTAAGTGTCCCCCCCCTCCCGTCCCCTCACTGGACAGGTAGGAAAACAGAATAGAGTGTAATTGGTACAAACTTTTGTTTTTTTTCCATATTCACCTCTTAATTTCTTACCCATGCAGCCATAATGTGTGTTCTGGTGAAATTATACCTTAAAAAGCATGTTGCTGGCGTTAAAGCATCACTACAAAGTTGGTCAGAGGGACATAAGTAAATGTGGCAAATAAATTTATAGTTTGAACAGCAAAGCCAGAGCTGTAGAAGGCATTAGCCTTCGGAGTCCTCATTATTAAAGTTGTCCCAATAACTAGTTCTTCGCCTGTTTGGTATTCATTATTTCAGACATATTTCTATACACTACCTCCTCTTTTTATTATCTTTTAATATGTAATTACATTGTGTTGCTGTGTGTGTGTGTGTGTGTGTGTGTGTGTGTGTGTGTGTGTATGCATGTGCGCCCGTGTAGGTGTATGTGTGAGAGCACAAGAGAGCCTAAACAAGCCAGACGTTGACATTGGATATCTTTCTCTTTCACAGTCCATGATATATATAAAAGGTGTCTCCGGACCTGGTGTTCGCTGACTAGAGTAGGCTAGGCCAACAGATGAGATCCTGGAATCCTCTTGGCTCTGTCTCCCTAGCACTAAGGTTATAGGCATGTGTTACCTCTCTTGGCTGTTTACATGTCTGATGGGGATCTGGTTTCGGGTCCTCAATGCTTATGGAACTTGGTCTTTACTAACTAAGCCATGTTCCCAGTTCCTAAACATTTTTTTATTAGCATTAGTCGTAACGCCATTTGAATTTGAAGAGTCTCACCGTCACTGAGAGATTCGGCCAAAACAAGAGGCGATAACCATTGCACACATTATCAGTGTGAGTTAGGGGTATGTTCTAGAAATAGATCTTAAATCCTTTATGGATGAAACTTTGTCATTCAATTAACTCTGCTCTGACCACAGCTCTGACCACAAAGTCTGCGGGCTTAGAGAGCTTTGATGGCCACCCCACTCTTCTATTGAAAAGGATAAAACTAAATTGTGTGTAGAGACAAAGTGGAGAGGTTTCAGAGTTTTAAATAGCAAGCAGTAGCAAACGATACGGGTCGGAGGTCAATAGCTGAGGAGATCCAGAGAGATTGGTGTAATAGGAAGATAATACAGTGTGAAACCAAAGGACAGCTGTGATGAGGTTGTGGTAAGCCTTTCGGAGAAAGCAGCGTTGCCCCAGATCTGTCTGCATCTAAAAGAGTTCATGTGGAATTTTAGTGTATATGTGCACTCGTTAGTAATATTGATATATGTTGTATAATGATTGCTTAATTGCTAATTTTCCTACGCTAATTGATGTTTTTCTATAAAACCAAATTCTTGAGCTCTTTACATTTATTGAATGCCATCTGGCTTATGAATTTTCATAAGAACTGCCAAAAAATAAATAAAACGTAAGAAAGAAAATGGTGCGGTTCCCCTCCCCACATAAAATGGTGGAGGTTGGGTCTTTAAAATGACTTTTAAAATGTGTCTTTGGGGATTGAGAATTACACATGTGTGGAGCCTGGGATGTAGCTCAGCTGGTAGAGGGCTCACATAGCTTGCATGATGCCCTGGGTCCTATCCCTAGTACCGTGTAAAGGAGGGCCTGGTGCTTCCTGCGAGGACAGGGGGATGTTGACTTCCAGTAATGCCGAAGTCACAAACTAGTGAAGAGTCAGCAATCACACATTTTGAGTAAGAAATAAAATTGGTGGTATTATATTTTTCCCTATCTTTTTATTTTATACCAATTTATTTCTTCAGGTAACTGAACAAATGAGGAAAGTTTACTCTTAATTGCTTGCCCTCTCAGCATGTGCCTTCCCCCACTCCACAAATCTCAGCTGAAGAACTCATTGATGGCCATACGCATTGTCCTAGTACTTGAGATTCTGAGGCAGGAGGATTACCATGTGTTTAAGGCCAGCTTGCTCTGCATTGAGACCATTCTGTAGGGGAAAAAAAATGAGAACCCAGATCTTTAGTTATTAAGTCATTCTTTGAAGAAATTGAGACAATATCATTCAATTTACTTTCTATATTATCATAATTAATATTTATATATTAAGATCTAATCCCATCAAATCATGTGTATCCATCATTCAGAACTGACATTATCCTAATACTGCTAATCAAGCTATGTGATATAATTGTCAGACATGGTGACAGACACCTGTAATTGCAGCACCAGCAAGGATGTGGCAGGGTGGCAGGAACATCTTGCTTTGATGGCTAGGCAGGAGTACATAGTTAAGTCCTTTGTCTTTAAACACACAGACACAGGCACACATATGCACACACTAACAGTATATATGTGTGCGGTTTTCTTTTGCTCCATTGCAAATCTGCGATAGTGACTTTATCTCGTTTTGTGATTGCTTACCATCAATGTTTGCCCACTAACTCGAAAACCACTATGCACGGTTTACCCTGAGAAACAAGCTGCTGCACTTGGTTGTTAACTTGCCTGTTGATTACGATGTTGCCTGTGATGACAACACAATGCTTTGGGAGTGACTCAGAGTCTGGGATAAGAAAGCCTGTATTCAGATGCCAGGTATTAATTTGTTTAACCCCGCTTAGCCCTAAAATGGTAAACAACAGCATGGGCAGTTGGGAGGGAGGGACCTGTGTGTTCTAGACTCAGCTTTCCGCCCCATTCTGGAGTATTTTAACTGGGACTCTCATATGTCTAGGCATCTCTCAAAATTTTACACAGAGACTCTGTCAGATGAATTATGGCTCAGCTGTTAAAAGAGTGCATGCCACTCTTGTAGTGAACCCATTTTTTTTCCCCAGCACTGATGTTGCATGGATCTCAGCTGCCAGTAGCTTGAACCTGAGAGTATCTCACACCCTCTTCTGGCTCTGGAAGGCACTGCAGTCACATACACAAATACACACACACACACACACACGCACGCACGCACGCACGCACGCACGCACGCGCACACACACACACACACACTAAAATAAATATTAAGATTAAATGACTTATTTGCGGCTACTCAGAAATCTTGTTTCAGGAGACGCAGTATTTGTTCACATTGGCACAAAAATGAAGGCAGCTTAATGGTAACTGGTCGTCCTGTATTAACCTTCGGCATGTGAGGATGTAGCTGCCTTAGTCTTCTTCCTTGTGATATTTGACTTCCCACACACCCCAGTCCTAGAAGTTGCACTGTAGGCAATTTCTGGGCAATTCGGATCACAAGTTAGCTATGTTACTCAGTGCATATATCTTTTTTGGTCATAGCTCAGTGAGGGGTTTTGTTGCACATCAAAGCTGGCCCTACGTTCATTTCATTTTTTTTGTTTTTTGGGTGGAAGAATTCTCAATTGGAAAGTTGATTCTGTTAACTTGAAAGTGTGTATACATCAAAGCCGCCGTAAGAATAAATTTAAGCCTGGTAGCATACGCAGCTTCAGCACACATTGGTGAAATATCCTGCTGATTGCTGATTACAAACAGTTGTTAATTCTCTACTTCACTAAATTCAGAGTGGAGAAACTTTCCTTAATAAAGAACAGATTGAGGAGATCCAAGACCTCACTGTGTGGGAATTAATGGCAGATGCATACACTGGTAGTTAAAATGTTTCATTAGATGTTAATGTCTTGCTGTGTTTTTAATTGTTCAGGAATTAGCCTCTAGAATATTAAAACCATCTGTTTGTTATCATGATGAAACAGAATGCTTAAATAGTTATTAATTTGTGTTTCTTCTCTCTCTTTTTTTTTTTTTTTTTTGAGGAATAATCTGTAAAACTTTGATCCGTCTGGAGTATTGGGAATTTGGAATGGGAAGCAAAGAATTTTAAAGCACACCCATGCTTTGAATAGCTGATTTGTCTTTTTCTAAAAATATGTATATATAAACCTGGCGCGGGTATTTTGTATCCTCTCCTGCTCTCTTTTGTTCCCTGTCCCCCTGCCCTTTTCTCTTTTTCCTCTTTGTAGAGAGTCTAAGACTTAGAAGCCAAGCTAACTCTTCTTCCCATGATGCAGTGAGAAGGACCACAGTGCTGGTTACTGGTTGATTTATGCGAAGCTGTCAGTCCACTCTCACACGTACTGTTTATTCAACATCAAGACTGAGCGTCTAATGCTCTGGCTCCATTGGTAGAGGCCTCGCCCAGCGTTTATGAGACCTTTGGTTTTACCCTCAGCACTGTACAAACCTTAGGTGTGATGTTGCACGCTTGAAATGCCAGCACTTGGAAGGTAGAGGCTGGTGTATCTGAAGTTTAATGGCAGCTTAGGCTTTTTAATTGTATTATATGTATAGGGTGTGAGTACATGTATGCAAAACCACTATATGCCTATATGCATGCAGTACCCACAGTAGCCAGCAGAGGGCAGAATATCCCATGGATCTGGTTGAGAGCTGCCATTTGGGTGCTGGGAATTGAGCCTGGGTCTGCGGAACCATCTCTCTGGTCTAGAGGTTAGACATATATATATATAGTCCTAAAGGAGAGAAAACTCGGATTTTGGTTGTTTTGTTTTGTTTTTGTTTATTTGTTTGTTTTAAGTTTAAAGGTACCCATTGTTTCCTACAGTCCTCTGTGTCTTCTCTGGGAGACACTGAAGATGCTGGCTGATGCAGGATTCAGCTCATATTCTGCAGGGTTTTATTTGTTTTGTTTTCACATAGACTCTTCTTTCTGTGTCCAGGTTCCTCTGCCTGTCAGCTGAGAGGTATTCCCCCAATGCATACATATTGTGGTGCGCAGAAGTCATGCGCAACAGAGTCATTTGTTTTATTCAGGTAGATGCATCTCTTCCTGTTTTGATTGCGTGAAGCCTGTGTGATATTTTGGGTGACACTGCAGTTCTATGGTATCTGCATTGCTTCGGGAGAGGGGGCAGGCTCTTGTCAGTCATCAGCCTTGTCCCCTGTGTTGAGAGCCAAGTATTGGCGCGTCCTGCCTGTCCCAGTTAGCTTTGGCAACTTGATACAGCCTAGAGGGTAGGCGGATCCAGCCCACTATGGGTGGCACCACCCCTGGGTAGGTCATCCTAGGAACCAAGCTAGTCCCGGGCCTGTGAGCTAACACACTGACTCCCCACATCTGCTTTCTCTCTCCTTCTTGAGTTCCTGCCTTGGTTTCCCTCAGTGGCGGACTGTGTGTGACCTATAAGATGAAGTCACCCCTTGCTCCCCTGAGTTTCTTTTGGTCAGGGTGTTTTATCAACATAACGGGAAAGGAAGTCATGCACTACTCTGGCCCTCAAACTGAAGAGCTCCGCTAACTAACGTCGCCATGGCTGCAATTAACGGCCACAAGTCGGGAACAAGTGCCCTCTCTGTGTACGACCCCAATTACTATTTCCAAGGGCCCTACATAGAAAAGACATATTTGTCTTTTCTCCCTACCTTTGAGCTTAGGAAGGAAGATTAACAACTTTCTTAGGAATTCATGCAGATCAGCTAAAATCATAACGAGAGCTGGGACTTCTGCTTGTTGTCAGTCTTTTCCCATCCCATTAAAATGCTATGTGTACTGGGAAGGCTAGTGGTCCCCGGGATATTTATGGATCTCCATGCATGATGGTTAGTGTTAGTTATCGGCTTGACAAAATCTTGAGTTGGCAGGGAGACAGGTCGCTGCCGCCTGCCTAAGGGGGTTGGGGTGGTGGGAGGTTATCTCCATTATATCAGCTGGTATATGATCCATCTTAATTGCGGGCAGTACCAGTCCCTGGCTAGGGGGTCTTAGATTAGATATAATCCTGACAAAGCAAGCCGAGCTTTGGGATGTTTCTTGATTGTGGGCACCATGTCATCAGTTCCTTCTGGCTCCTACTAGCTTTCCTTCCCCACCACGATGGAAGAGACTCTTGAATGGTGAGTTTGAATAAACCTATTGCCCCCTTGAGTTACCTTTGTCAAAGTATTTCATTACAGCAACAGGAGGGAAAAGTAAACCCAAGTATTTAAATTTCCTCCCTCTCTCTTGCCTCTAAGTTAAAATTACCTTATCCTCATCTCTACATGTTTTACCTAGGTTAAAACTGGTATGTGGTTCTTAACCTGGCATCTTCTGAAACAGTAAGGCACCACTGTGTGTGGCAGTGAACTGGGTTAAACCCTAAGCCTATGGTGCTGGTCCCTCAGATTCCACACCAGTAAGATAGGTCATGCAGAAGACCCCTTCTACCCGTAGAGTTAATTCAGTTAGTGGTCTTGCTCCTGAGAGGACATCCCAGCCCTGAGAACTGTGCATACCAGGAGTCATGTAAACTGCATCTACAATAAGACAGGAGAAATGTCTTCCACTGTCTCCATCTGGCTTTAATTTTTTTTTTCCTAAGACCACAGTTTATTTATATAACCAATTGAGTTACTTTCGTAAGTATTGCTATTAATGTTTAGCAACTAGTATGCGATGACACACTTTTACTTTTGGGGAGACAGGGTCTTGTATAGGTCAAGCTGGCCTTGAACTTGCTGTGTAGACAAAGATGCTCTGCAACTTGTTATCCTTCTGCCTCTGCCTTAGTAAATGCCGGGATTACAAGAATATGCCGCCAGGTGGTGGTGGCGCACGCCTTTAATTCCAGCACTTGGGAGGCAGAGGCAGGCAGAGCTCTGTAAGTTCGAGGCCAACCTGGTCTACAGAGCTAGTTCCAGGACAGCCAGAGGTGTTACACAGAGAAACTCTGTCTTGGAAAACAAACAAAACAAACAAAAAAAGAGAATATGCTACCAAGACTATTCTGGTATATATCGAACTGAGGTTGGAACACAGGGCCTCCTATATGCTAGGCAAGACTCTAACCAAGATACCCAGCTCCAGCCAATAAACAATTCTTTAGTTGTTCTTCTTCATGGTACAGGGGATTAACTCTGGAGACTCACATATGCTATATCTCCACTTTGTAGTCCATAGTTTTTGAATGTTTCTATCATTTTAAAGCATATTTGAAGAAAAATTACAGCTGGTTTGTTTTATAGCAAAAACAAGAATTTTTTTTCTTAAGGAAAAAAAAACCTGTTAGTAAAATAAATAGGACTCTTAAATGCTTCACAGCATCTAAATGATTAGAGTGGCAATCTTGTCACTAAGCACAGACAATTCTTAGAGAACCATTAGCTTCTCTTAGTGGTTTTTGACCTTTTGCAGAACAAGTACTTTTACAAGTCTTAAATGCCAGAGTGATGATTTCTTAAACTAACAGTAATTATATACTACTTTTCCTTTTATTTTTAACTATACCTGACTCTTTAAAATAACTTAAATTACACGCGATCACTGTTTCCAGAAGTTAAATCCATTCTTGTGCATTAGGAAAGATGGAGAATTGGGCCGAGTTAACTAGCGTACACCACTCTTCATTTACCTGTCAGTCAGCTTATTGACACATCCCAGAAACATAGCCTTTTAAGACCCGGAACCTCCAGTCCAGACACCATCAACCAGGCATCAGGGTCAGCGCTCCATGTCCATCCCTGCAAGAACAGAGTGCATGCATGCAGCAAAGTAGGCACATGCCTAAAGCCAGTAAGAATATTGGCTGATGTGGGCTGACCTGAAAGGCACGCTGTCTGGTGAAGCTTCCTCAGCTATGGGGCACAACTGCAAGAATTCCCTGGCCATGGCTAGGGAATGGTCTTCTACATTGCTACAGTTCAAGGTCAGGGATGGGACTCGGTGCTGTGGGCACATGAAGCCCTGGGTCTCGTCCACTGCACCTCACAACCTGGGTGTGGTGGTGCACGCCTACAGTTCCTGCATTCACAAACTAAAGTCAGGAGGACAAGCGGATCAAGACGAAATTAGCCAGTTGACACCAGCCTGAGCTACATGAGGCCCTGTCTCAAATCACAAGACAAAAACAAACAAGGAGAATTGCCATGTACCTTCTCAATCGGGTATAGGTTCTCTCCCGCCCCAAGGACCTATACCCGACTGAGACGGTCCGCGCCAGGGAATAGAATTCTCAACTACAGCCTGGTTACTGGTGTCATTTAAGTAGCGTAGGGGGAGACAGACAGATTTTATTTATCATTACTTGACTTGATTTTACTTTTAACAGATTAGGCGGAGTGCTAGATTAGTGCTCTGAGCACTAGCAAATGCCTTTGGCATAATGTTGAGGAACTTTGTTTATTTATTTATGGGTTTTTTTCCAAGACAGGGTTTCTCTGTGTAGCCTTGGCTGTCCTAGACTCACTTTGTAGGCGAGGCTGGCCTCGAACTCACAGCTGTCTGCCTGCCTCTGCCTCCCGAGTGCTGGGATCAAAGGTGTGCGCCACCACATGTTGAGGGACTTGATGGAAGCAGTCTTAGGGCAATGGAGGGATAAAAGCCTCATTGGTGTAGGTCAAACAGGGAGAGAAAGGTGACATGCCTTTCAAGTACAAAAAGAAAAGAAATGTACAGTTAGCTAGGCTTGTTTGTTTTGTTTTCTTCTCTTATCCTTTATGACTGGAAGAATGACACCCAGCTGTTTCTCTCCTAAAGAGAAGGGTTGCCTCCATCCGCGAGCGATAGCAGTGCTGTAACAAATAACACAGTCTGTATCTCAGGAGGATTTTACATTTTCATGCTCAGGAGGCTGGCATTCCAATGTTGAAGCTCATGATACTTCTCAGTGGAAAAAAAAAGCTTGCCTGGCCCATGTAAGAGCTCCATCCCTAGGATTCCAAAAAGAAAAAAAATAAAATCGAAGGGAAAATTCCAAGGTTTTTCCCATTTGGCTGGCTATCCTGTGGGCTTCTCTGCAGGTCTTGTAGGGGACTGTCTTCTTCAAGTGCCCTCGCATGGCCTCTTCTTCTGTGTTTGAGGATCCTGGCATCTCTCCCAAGGCTGCTCCAGTTTCATCTTATTGGGACACTGGTCAGAATAGATTCCTCTTATGTGCTGGTGTTAGTCTGTTTTCTTCTATTGTAAAGTAATAACAGAGTTCGAGGCCAGCCTGGTCTACAAAGTGAGTCCAGGACAGTCAAGGCTACACAGAGACACCCTGTTGTGAAAAACCGAGAGGGGGAGGGCGGGGCGAGTTATTCCGTAAAGCAGAGTAATAGCCATCAATGGATGCTTATTAGACTCATGGTTCTGCGGGGGCGGGAAGTGTCGGAGCACGGGGATAGTGACTGGTGAGGGCCCTCGGTTATGTCTTAACATGTGGAAGTGAATGAGAGCAAGCCATGAAGAGAACAGAGGGCTGAAGGGGTTGACCTTGCAGCATGCGCACTCCAGCAGTAACTGTATCAATCAGGCTGTGGGTGAGGTTATTCCATCCGTGAAGAGCCCTCCTCGCTCCCTTGCCACCTGCATTAGTTACTTTCCCATTGCCTTGCTAACGTGCCGTGCTGTGACCAAAAGGCAGCTTAAGGAGAAAAGGGTTCATTTTTGGATTACAGAGACAGAGGAGTGTGGAGTCCAGATGATGGAGAAGACATGGCTACAGGATCAGGAAGCAGGGAAAGAGAAAGGGAAGTTAGGAGATGCTATGAACCCTCAGAGGCACATCAAGTGATACGCCTCCTCCCTCACGGCTCTACCTCTTCACGGTTGCGTTATCTCCTCAAATAGTACAGCCAAGCGGTGACCAAGTGTTCAAATATGAGAGATTATTGGTGACACATGTCACTCAAACCATAACGTCACTTTTCAAAAGTATCGCTCCGATGATTAAACTCCCACCAAGGGAAGTTTGGAGGACACAGTGCTACCCCGGAGTGCCACCCCAGCGGCCATCTTTGAATCTTACTGCTCCAATAAGTAAAGTCCCCCATCTGGTGTACTGAGGTTTGGGTCTGTACTTAATGTATTTTGGGGAGGTAGAATTCTATAACAAAGTATCAGAAACATCCTAGAGCCTACATTTTGACATCCTAGAACCTACATTGTAACCTCCCTATACTAAAACGTCTTCAATTTTTGAAAAAGGATCCATCACAGAACTTGTAACAGGAATCACAGCACTCTGTCTCCACAGGGGTGATGCAGCTTGCCATCAAATGGCCCTTCATCGATGACGAGTTGAATACTACATAACTTAAAAAACATAGCTGTGGACGGAGGATGAGCCCTCACTGTAATGAGACTTTTTATTTTTGATCTGATTTGAAATGAACTCAATCCAAAACTATGGCAAGTTGGAAAGAAACTTGGTGTCAACGTTCATATCATACAATTTTTGATAGCTGACAACCCAAGTATTTTATATCATAACACATTCTATGTACTCTCGGTTTCTGGATTAAAAGTGACATGGGGCTGGAGCGATGCCTCAGGAGTTAAGAATGCATGTTCCTCTTCCAGAGGACTGAATTTCAGTGCCCAGCACCTATATTAGGTAGGTAGTTCCCAACTGCTTGTATATCCAGCTTTGGGGGATCTGAAACCCCTCGTCTGGCCTCCATAGGTACCCATGTGGACGTGTTCAGACATACAGCTGGATGCACACACATACACATGATAGCAAAAGAAATCTTTAAAACAGGGTGAGACAGTGAGTTAATGTGTTTTCTGTACACTAGATGATTATACAAAAAAAATTTTTTTTGATTGTACTAGATTTTAAAAGCTTTTCATACCCCACAGACATTGTGCTGCATAGCTTTAATCCCAGCCCTTGTGGTGTTTTGGGTGAGTAGATCATCAGTTTAGGATCATCCTTGGTGACATAGTGAGTTTGAGACCCTGAGCGCGCGCACACACACACATACACACACACACACACACACACACACACACACACACACACACTCAGTATGGAAGCAGAGATGATAGTGAAACTTGATGGTGCAACCTCAACAGTTAAGTCCTAGATACTCCCATCCACCTGTCCTCCTTCAGAGGGCCTGCTCCCCTTACCTCCTGATGTGTTTGAGAAGTGCAGCCCACACACCAAGGGATCCCATTCATAAATGTTGCAAATGTGCATCTAAAAGTCTGTAGCTTTTTACTTCACACCAAAACAAACAAACAGAAACAAAAACAAACATAAAACCCCAACTTCCTTAATATCAGAACTTAGCTAGTCTTAATTATCTGTAAGTTTAGCAATATTCCACTCTTTGCGGAGGTGTCTCGCCTGACTTTTCAGCTCTTTCTTCCCTTCTTTGTTTATCTTGAATCCGCTTGTGTGAAGGGAAGTGTCTGGAAAAAACGGCAGCTTCTGCTGAACCCTCTGCTTAGCTGATTAGAACTTCAGCCGCGTGGAGAGGTGGCGGTGTTGTAAGTCCAGAGCCAAATCATCTTGGGCCATCTCTTGCCTCCTCAGTGGCCACTGACTTCTCTCCTGCGCGTCCTCTCTAAGGTATTTCCGAGCACTAGGTAAATCCTTTGGAATGTACAAACATATCTCTCGTTTCTACCAATCAACACTAAGGACCCATTCGGAAGACATCCTAGGCCAATAGTTGAGATTTCTCTGCTTTGCTCTAACGCATCTACTTGAGGCTTCCACCAAGTGTACTTGGAAAGTGCTTTGCGTCTCCACCTTCTTTGTTCTGTTCCAATAAAATCTTCATCAAACTGTTTAACCGTGTTGGAACACGGAACCCGAACATGGAACAGGCTGTGTTCAGCCTGTGGTCAGCCACACTTGGCTCTGGAATGAACTGTGTCTCGCTCCCTTTGGGGTAGGAGCTGTGTCTCTACACCATACTTGTTATGGAAGTTGTGCACTTCCTGTACTGTGTTTCTGTGATCCCCGATGCGTGCTGGAACTTCCGCCCTACCTGCTAGTAGTTGTCAGAATCAGTCAGATAGTGCTGCTTGCCTAATCCCTTCTTGTTTATGTTCACAACTATTACAGTGAGATTGATTTTGGCTCATTTGCCTCCCCTCATTTTATTAACCCGACACCCTTTCAATACTCTGAAGTCCATCGAACCACTTTAAATGCTGAATCATGTATCTGTTGGCCAAGTAAAAGCAGTTTTGTAATTTTCATTTTCTGAGAGACTAACAGTGTCCAAGTCACTGACCTTAAATGTTTATAGGTACGTCACCAAAACAATGGTCAGGGTTTTCTTTTCTTAAAAAAAAAAAATGATTTTATTTATTATTTATACAGTATTCTGCCTGCATATGAACCATCAGACCAGAAGAGGGCACCAGATCTCATTATAGATGGCTGGGAGCCACCATGTGATTGCTGGGAATTGAACTCAGGACCTCTGGAAGAGCACCTAGGGCTCTCAAACTCTGAGCCATCTCTCTAGTTGCAGAGTTTTCTTGTTTATTCTCTCTCCCCCTCTCCTTTTCTCACTGAGCCCAGAACCTGCTGGTTTGGGGAGGCTGCCTATCCAGCCAATCCTAGTGATCCTCCCAGCTCTGCATCCATAGCCTTGGAATTGGAAGGGCGTGTCCCGTGCCTCGCTTCAGATCCAACTGTAGGTCCTCGTGCTTGCATGCCAAGCGCTGTACCAACCGAGCCATCGCACCAGCCCCGTCTCATTTTTCTTTTTATTCATTCTGTGGCTGGTGTTACTGTATTCGTGGTAGGACTCCCTAACTCAGTTAACGCAGTCCAGCAACTCCTCGCAGGCATGCTCACGGGCTTGGCCCCCAGTTCTAAATCCCAGCAAGTTGACAATGAAGATTAACCATTCCCGCCTTTAATAACAGTTGACACGCTCCCAAGATCACTGTGATCCTATACAGAGATCGCATTTTCCACGACGAAATCTAATGAAAAGAAAACTCTGCGTCTTATGTTTTATAAAAGATAACTGTGTTGATAAAATTACCACCACCCGGTGCCAGATACTCCCGCCCTCATGTTGTTTACTTTGGTCTAGTTCAGGTGCCGCCAGTGGAGTTAGAGAACGGGCCCTCACAAGAATGTAAAGCACGCTAGGCAGATTTCTCACTGTCCGTGCTACAGCAAAAGCTCTCCTGCACTGGCCACCATAGATGTTGGGACAAATCAATGCAAGCGGATTGATTTTTCTCTGGTCTTTAAACGTTTAAGCCCGCACCTGGCCTTTGTGGCGTCTCCTGCTTGTAGGTAATAGCTAGGAATTCCAGGCGAAGGATTACAACTTCTCAGCTACTTACACTAGTCCCGTCCCCCCCGCCCCCACCCCCGAAATGATCCCTTGGTTGCAGCCGAAAATACCAGCTTGAAAATATATTTGCGGGATTAGGGGTGAGCACGTCGTCGCTGAAATCTTGTGGTTTAGCTTTAGTGCTCAGGGTAGTCAGTCCGTGTCTTTGAAATATTGAGCTGGCTGACAGCTTAAAATCCTAAGTTTCCTTTAAACTTGAGCCAGGCTTTGGAGGAAAAAGGGGTAGCCCCGGGGTGGGGGCTGGGGAGGTGGTTGGGGGTGGAGGGGTGGGTGGATTTTATGTACGGTTCTCCAAACAGAATTCACTTAAGTGTGTTTGCCGTCAGGGCCTTTGGGACCGCAAGCAAGCGGATTCCTCGCCTTTCTCCTTCTGTTCTGCCCTCAGCCCAGATCAACATTTAGTCAGATAATTGACATTGGAGCCTCTGAAGTCTGTCGTGAGCCTTGTTATAAAACCATTTCCCCTTTTGTGGAGAAGCATGGAAAAGGGGCTAGTTGCAACGCCTGGGTTTTACAAAGCTGGTTGATATTAGGAATATTCTTTATATTCTCTTCTTTCAATCACCGTTGCTTATTTGTGAGCACGTGTGGGCGCTCGTGGTGGCTCTAGGACGCCTTGCAGGAACAGTTTCTCTCCTTCTACCCGTGTGGATTCTGGGGAGTTGAAAGTCCACAAGATCAGACATCACCCCAGATGTACTGAAATACAAAGGGAATCGTAATAAACTGCAGAATCGTGACTTGTGTGTTCTGTGTGAACCTCTAACTGGGCCCTGTGTGTTCAGGCAGTTAGCAGACAGCAATGGAATCACGAGTTTGGGCCCTAGGTTTTGGCTAACTCTGAGCTCAGTGTTTGGTGTTTCTTCATCCCAGAGTGGAAATGGTTCTTTCTGTCCATTAAGAAAGAATTAGTTTAAATAATACATCTTGTCTTGTCTGGTTTTTTGTTTTTTTTGTTTTTTGTTTTTTTTTTTTTTGAGACAGGGCCTCATGTATGCCAGGCTGCTCTTGAGCTTACTGTGTAGCAAGGATGACCTTGAACTATCATTAGCCCTGCCTCTTCTTCCCAGCACTGGGATGACAGGTGTGTGTGTGTTACCATGCAGGGTCTCTGAAATGCAGAGGACCGAACCCTGGGTTTTGGTGCAGTTATCCCTATGGGTGAACTATATTGCCAGTCAAGACTAAGAGTACTGATGCTGTCTGTACATCAGGGCACATGGTCCACACGCAGGCTTGGCTGTCCGTATGAGTGCTGGCAACAACAGGACTGTTTCTTGCACTCTAAGAATGAAGGTGGGCGAGAGGGCTCAGCTGGAAAAGGCAGTTTCCACCAATCCTAAAGACCCATGTTTCCTTCCTGGAACCCACATGGTTGATGCAGAGAACTGAGTCACACAAGTTATCCTTTGGCCTCTATAAACACATTGAGGTGTGGGTACCTTCTTCGTGATGTGCACATACACAAACAAATAAAAGTAATGTCTTTTAATGTATTGTAATTCATAGGGCCGGGATGAAGCTCACTCGATAAGATAAAGGTTTGGTGTGGTAGTACAACCTTCCTACTGAGATACATCCCAGCCCCCGAGCCATTGCTTTGCAAAGAGTGAGAAGGCGAACATTTGAAAAGAGGCCGTTCTGACCTATAACACCCCAGGCAGCTTGCACTCAAATTAGGGCAGAATTAGTAAATTTCACATTAGTTTGGTACAAAATGCAGTCCACAGAGGGCTCAGGAGGATAGAAAGTAAAGTAGGCACTATTTTTTGAGCTCTGTTATAGAAGACTTCCTGGGAAAAGGGGGGGGGGGGTTGGAAGAAGGTAATAATAATATAAAAAGTGGCTTTATTGAGATGGTGCAAGTCAGAATGCTCCATTCGGGGGGGGGTTAGGGGATGTTGCCTTTGTCGGGGAGATGAACCTCAGTGCGGTCTGAAGGCCGGTCAGGCTACCATGCCACAAGACTAGGAAGATGGCTTACCTGGTAGAGTGCTTGCTTAGTGTGCACAAGGCCCCCCATGTTCAACCCCCAGCACTGCATAGCCCAGGTGTAGTAATGCTTGATGCCTGCATGGAGGAAAGTTGACGGTTACCCTCAGATTCATAATGAGTTCTAGGTCATTCAACCACATGAGATCCTCTGAAAAAGACAACAAATAAATGAATAGATAGATAGGTAGATAGGTAGATAGATAGATAGGGTGTTAAAAAGGGGGGAATAGAGACAAAAGTATTACATGGTGAATTTTGAATCTTCTGGGATACCTGATTATCATGTGTAAAAAAACCAAGAGAAACAAAAACGCAAATACATGGGTCTGGAGAGGTAGTTAAGAGCAGGAACTGTTCTAACAAAGGACCTGAAGTTGGTTCTGAGCACATCCATTGGGCAGCTCACAACAGCCGCCTGTAACTGCAGGGGATCTGGTGCCCTCTGCTGGCCTCCATATAGACCTGCACTCATGTGTGAGTCCACACACACACACACACACACACACACACACACACACACACACACAGAGATACATACACACACACACACACACACACACACACACACACACACACACACGCTCACACACTCAAACATATACACTCACAGGAAAACTTTGTATAAGTTTCAACGGAATACCATGACTTGAAGATCAGAAAATGAAACTGGCAAGGCTCAGGGTTCAAATACCATGAGCCAGGAAGCGTATGTGTGTGAACACGTCTGACTTTCTCCTGTTTTGCTTTTTCTCTGTTACCTTCAGCTCAAGCCAGGACAGAACAGCTGCAGGGACAGTGACAGCGAAAGCGCTAGCGGAGAATCCAAGGGTTTCCACCGGAGCAGCTCTCGCGAGAGGCTCAGTGACGTAAGTTTGCTTAAAATGCATCAGACACCTCCTGGACCACCACCATGCAGCACTCTTGGTGCAAAGCTCATGCCTTCCTTTCAGATGAAACATTTGCAGGAACATGGTTAGGAGTGATTTCTTGGTGTATGTGTTTGTGTCTTTCTGTTATTTTGTCATTCCAAAATGTAGGTTGACCTAAACTGTATTTTAACAAATTATGGGGTTTCAGGGATGGCGGAGTGAGTTAAGTGCTTGCTGGAAAAGCCTGAGAACATTGTTCAGAATCCCAGAACCCAAGGAAATGCCAGTCAGCATAGGATCCTACCAGGCATCTCAGGGCTAAAGAGGTGGAGACAGCTGGCTCAGTATCCTAACCACAACAGCCTGCCCAGGGCTCGGTAAGAAACTTTGCCTCCGTGAATAGAGATTAGGAGCAGGAGAGAAGACTGACTGGATAAAACCACTGCCTGCTTTTCCACAGGTCCTGGGTTTGACTCCCAGCACCCACATGGCAGCTTACAATCATCTGAAATTTCCATTCCAGGGAATCCTAGCTTCTGTGAGCTATGCACACAGGTGAGACACCCATTCACATCCATAAGCGAGATAGGCAGTCACTGTCGGGTGCGCTTCCATAGCCACAGGCACAAGAACTGCCGCAACTGTGAACGCACCCATGAGCACACAACATAAACATGGGAAAATATACAGTGGAGGTGAGAAATGAGATAGACCAGAGAAATGGCTCAGTAGTAAGGGCACTTGCTGGCAAGGCTGAAGAAACAAGTTGGATTCCTAAAACCGCCAAGGTGGAAGGAGAACCAACTCTTGAAATTTGTTCTCTGACATCTACCTGTGTATAGTATGTCAGGCTCACTCACCCAGATCACATAAATACACCAAATAAATAAAGCCAGAAGAACTGGTGGTATTTTTCTCAGGACAGCTGTCAGGCACTATCATACCTGCAAGATGACATCATGTGGCTATGCCAAGACCGTAATAAATTTACACCTTGGGATCTGGTTACATCTCTGTTTTCCTCTGTTAGGGTGGGTTGTCTGTCCAGTCAGACACTTGGCAAGAGTGGGAATTATTACTAGATTTCCTAACATATTTCTATTTGGGAAACCTTGTAAAAAAAAAGAACAACCAAGGCTCCAGATGTGCCTGTCTTCCTCTAGATCCACCCTGCAGGCCAGACCCCTGTCCTACTCACACAGACACAGACACATAGACACAGACACAGACACAGAGACACAGACACAGACACAGATACAGACACAGACAGACAGACACATAGACATACATATAGACAGACAGACACATAGACATACACACAGGCAGACAGACACATAGACATACACACAGACAGACAGACACATAGACATAGACACACACACACACACACACACACACACACACACACACCCTGTCCTGTGTTACCCAAAAAACAAAACAAAACAAAACAAAAAAAACTGAGGTCTTCCTTTTGGGTTCATAGTCTCCTTAATAAACGAAGTTAGGTAGGGAATTAAAACGCATCTCAAGGGCACTTTTATTAGACTTTAAGAGAAAAACAACACAGCAGACAAGATGTACATCTCTGTAGCTGCTGTAACCAGACTTAGGGGTGAAGGCCTATGCCCTAACAAGCCAGGTTCAGTCGCCTATTCTCTGCTAAGCCAATTAAGAAGAGCCAAATTAAGAATGAACATTGTAATAAGGAAATGTGTCTGACATGACAGCATTGAGAAGAGGGACAAAAAGATCCTGCAACACCTCCAAACCCTTGAACGTGAGATGTAGGTAGAAGGTAAGTGATCTGGATAATGAAGCCGTCTAGCCAGGTGTAGTCTCCCTTTTCCCACTGTCTTTTGCTACCGGTCTCTCCTGCAAGGTCACCTGACCTGTCAGTCTCCCTTCCGGCAAGCAAGTTCTTCCTCTAGCTACCCTGCGGGCTTTATAGACTTTTCTATTCCCAGAAGGAGATTACTGGGGAAATTCTAATCTCATGGGGTCCGTTCTTCCAATAGTCTGTTGGCCAAAGAGGGGAGCACAAGTGTCTCATTAGGATCTATTGATTCCTGCCAGACGGGCCTTTACACTGCCAGGAGAAGGCAAAGGAAGACAGAAAGCCATGCGGTGTATAAGCAGCCACATGGATTAAAGGAGAGACAGGTTTCAAGGAAACAGTGAGAAAGCCCAGGGAGGCAGGGAAAATACACTGAGCCTTTGGCCAGTATCCCAAAAAGGGAGAAAAGAAAGTAAAACAAAAAGCGTGTGTGTGTGTGTGTGTGTGTGTGTGTGTGTGTGTGCGCGTGTGTGTGCGCGCGCGCACATATAGTTGTATATATACATGTATATATACATATATGTTAAGATTCTGTACTTCAAACTTTTTCTACTAATGTCCACTAAAACAAAAGGCTGCAGATAACCAAACTATCTCCGTTCTATATGATAGTAAATTACCCTGACTCATTCCACAGGGTAATAATTGCATTATCCTAATCCTTTCCATATGATGCTACATTACATCATGCCAATCCATCTGATGACGCTACATTATCCTGTCTCATTTCACAGGAAAATACTTCATTACTCTGTCTTTCTTAGTCGCTGGTCTAATGCTGTTAAATGACACCAGGACCAGGACAAAGCATTTAATTAGGTGCTTGCTTACAGTTTTAGAGGCTCAGTTATCATGATGTCAGTCAGGCATGGTGCTGGAGGTGTAGCTGAGAGCTATGTCCTGATCCTTAAGCAGAGAGACAGAGCAGAGGGACAGAGGGACACTGGGCCTGCTGTGGCCTTTTGCAACCTCAAATCCCACCCCTCATGGCACATTTCCTCTAGTAAGGTCGTACTTCCTGATCCTTCTAATCCTTTCAAACAATTCCATTTCTTAGTGACTAAGCATTTAAATATGTGATGCTAGGGAGGCCGTTTGTATTCAAACCTCCACACGACCCGTTCTGATAATACTACATTGCTCTGACCTGTTCCATACGGTGATACTGGATTACTCTGACCCATTCCATATTATTAAATGCATCACTTTGACACATTTCCATGTGGTAATATTGCTGTTCGATAATGCTACATTTTCCTGTGTTAACCCACAACACAACTCTCTTCTTACATGTCCAAGGAAAATTTATTGTTTAGTATGTGGAACTTTGAATTCTTACAAAAATTAATGGGATTAAGGAAAACTATTATTTTTACAGTGTTCCTCAATATGATATTAAATAAAGAATACTGTCTTTGCCTGTGAATGTAATTCTGTGTATAATAATGCTAGGTTTAGCTGGGCATGGTGGTGCACGGGTCTCTATGAGTTTGAGGCCAGCCTGGTCTACAAAGTGAGTCCAGGACAGCAAAGGCTACACAGAGAAACCCTGTTATTTTTTTGTGATAGAATTATACAATCATTTTACTGCACTGGCCTAAATTCCAAATATTTAATGCTTATTTAGCTCTTTTGAGGTGGTAAAACTTGCCTGCTAGCCAAGGGTGACCTTGAACCACTGATCTTCCTGCCTCAGCCCTGTTAAATTCTGGGATTGTAGGCAGGGATCTCTTCCCATAGTCACGGGCTTGAGAATGGCTGGCTCAGCGTGTGGAAGCCTGGTTAATTCAGGATCATCACTGATGGCTGGGTGCTTTGTCCCTTATAACGTTCACAGGATTAAACTGCAGCCTCTTCACAGAATAGCCAGAAGTGAACCCAAAGTGGACCAGTTAACACAGACCTAGAAGTCTGAACCCATGAAAGGCATAGGCGAAACCAGATGAATCGGTTGGGGCCGTGATCCTCCACTTGGGTTGTTAAAAGCGCCACACCGAGAGACAATAAGCAGGAAGGGAAAATGCCTGGAAACCGCGTAACTGAACTGACAGGTGCTTATCACGCGGAGTGTGCAGAACACGCCTGTATCTCAACAGGAACAGGACAGCCTGCTCTTACAGTCACGCTGGGTTCTTAAACAGCTGCGCGAGCAACGGCTGCTCCACGCGTGAGGAGATTCCCAAAGTCCTTAGTCACTAGAGGAGCAAATCAAAAACCAAAATGAGGGGCCTGGGGAGATAGCTCAGTGATTATGAACGTGTTGTGGTCTTGCCGGGGACTGGGTTTGATTTACAGCGCCCATCTAGTGTATTTACAACCAGCTTCACTTCTGTTCCTGGTCATACCGTGTCCTCTTTTGTCTCAGAGGGCACCTGGACTTAATCTGCATGCACCCTTCCCCCATATACACACAATTAAAAATAAAAATCTTAAAAAGAAGAGCAGATGAGATGAGAATCAATTTACTACTCCTCGGATTATTACAATACAATAAAATAAATAAATAAATACATAATAAATGTCAGTTGCCTGGAGGAATTGAAACACCCATGTGTTTCTGACAAGAGTATAAGATGGTAATGGCCACTGAGGAAAACAGTTTGGGAGTTACTCTGAAGGTTAAAATGTAAAGTTGACCTATGACCCATAGGTAGGTCTGCTTTTCAACATACACCTAAGAGAATAAAAAAAAATGAGAATTTGTATTGAGTTCTGAGACTCTGTACAGCAGCCAAACAGTAAGGCCAACCTGTTTATCCATCAGCAGAAGAATGAACAGAAGAAACATGTGGTATTTATACAAATATGAGGTATACATACAAAGGAATATAGGCAAGCACAGCAAATACACTGGCGTTGTAATAGCATCTTAGTTTGCTTTCTGTTGCTGTGATAAGAAACCATGACCGTAAGCAACTAGGGAAGGAAAGGGTTTCTTTTACTTTATAGTTTATAGCATTAAGAAGGGAACTCAAGGAACTTGGAGACAGCAGGAACTGAAGCGGAGGTCACAACGCTCCTTACTGGCTTTTGCTCCTCTCAATCTTCAGGTTCATGAACTGCAACCATCTTGTCTCAAATTCTTAATTCTGCCTTCTCAACTCTAGTACCCTCATGGGCTCCAAATGGGTCACCCAGTGTGCCAAGTGCACACAGTAACTTCTTCAGCAGTAATCTGGGAAGATTGTCTTTTTTGTAGCCGAGGCTAGCCTGGAACTCACTATGTAGCCAAGGATGCCCTGGAATTCTAGATTTTCCTGCCCCCACCCCCGCCACTTCCCCAGTGCAGGTGTGTGTCTTCATGCCTGGTTTATGCCGTGCTGGGGTGGAACTGAGAGCTTTGTTCACAATAGGCAAGCATTCTACCTACTGAGCCACCCTCCTAGACTGCATTTAAGTTTGCTTTTCTTCTCTGAGATAAGTCTGTCTATACCACCTGTTGCCTGGTAGCCAAAAAAAAAAATCAAAAAACAAACAAGCAAAACCCACACTTTTTGCATATTTTTCATTCTCTTCCTCTTTCTCTTTTCTTCTAGTGGCATTAGTTTGGGGAGTGTATTTGGTCCCTGTTAGTCAGCAATACTCACTACAGAGTTTTCAGCTAAGGTAAAATTCTCTGCAGATTTTCATTCTTTTTGGTGGTATTTGTAGACTCTTAGACATTGGAGGCTTAGTCTCAAGTGAGGCTAATCAAGACATCCTGTTGTTCCAGCTTTGCCTTTTTTTTTTTTTTTTTTTTTTTTTGATTCAGAAAGAGAGAGAGAGAGAGAGAGAGAGAGAGAGAGAGAGAGAAGAAAAAAGGAAGAAAAAGGAAAACAAAACACAGATTTGCTGTAGTTGGAAGAGTTGACTCATTGGGCAAAGCTTAAACAACCCAGTGGGCTTGGGTTTTCTATATTAAGTATTCCCAAACCATGTTGCCAAGGAGGGTATAATTGGCCACAGGACTTCGAGACTGTCTTCATCAACGAGACATCATAACTCGTTTAGATTAGTCACGAAGGAAAAATCTAAAGGGAAATAATTGAACTTATAAATATTCATGAGGAGTTGTTCAAGGGGGAAAGTGTTGCTTCTGATTTATACAAAATTTTATAATTGAGGAAGTTGTCAAAACTTGGGGACTGAACTTGAAATTTTAAGTAAACGGAACAAAGCCTCAGATAACAGATCGTGAGCATCTGTTACAAATAGAAGAGAAAGAGAGAGATCCTGTGTTCTGATAGGATCGTTGTACTGATGTGCATTCCCCAGAGACACAGATGCAAACAAGAGCAGGACCAGCAAATGAACTTACTTACAAGACAGAGATTGAGAAACCCCAAGATCTACAGCTGGTGAGCTAGAAATGAACATCTCCTTGGAAGGCTGGCACATGTGAAACTCAGGAAGTTTCCTTGCTGCTGATACCAGGTGAGGAATGACACCCTAGTTAGGAGGCAGTCAGCAGGAATCCCTTCTGCCTAAAAAAGGGCGAAGCCTGCACTTTCCTTAGGCCTGAGACTAAATGTAGTCTGTCTACCTTACGACAGGCTGTCTGCTTTCCTGAACGTCCTAAATCTATAGATTTAACCCTGAAAGTCCTCTAAGGCACAGTTTAATATTGTTGGATTCAAATATCCAGGCACCCCATTGCCTGATCATATTGACACAGAAAGTTAATTGTCTCAAGTCCTGTTTTGAGTATGGAGTGTGTGTGTGTGGGGGGGGGCGGGTCTGGAATGAGGTAGATACTTTTAAACTCATATAATAGCTTGTTAGTTAAAACTCAATTTAAGATGTGAAAATAATTGTTTAAAACCTTTAGGTTTTAGGTCCAAGGGGGACACTGAGGCAGATTGTTTTTGGGGGCGGGGGGTAAGAAATTTATTAATTAAGTTGCAGACAGGCAGACCATAGCACGACGGGGGCTCTAAGAAGAGCGTAGGCCCACGTGGCAGGGTGGGGGGGGGGGTTCCGTTCTGACAGCGTTCAGAGGCGCACCACGTGTTGGACATGACTTGTTCATGGTTGGCGTGGCGGTCTGGTTTAGCTGAGAGGTGGGGAGGCAGAAGTGTAGAGATCTGATTCTCTGTAGTTCTGGAAACCAGTGTTTAGGAATGATGGAAGTTCAGCCACAATGGAGGAGCTTTACAGATCAAAACAGCTCGGCCCTGGATAACCGGGGGCTAAAATTTGGAGCTTGAAACATCGTCTTTGCTCTTTTGTATGCAGGTGGGAGTGAGAGTTGAGGCAACAAAGCCAGAAAGCCTCCTGAGAATAAGGGCATTTGGGCGAGAAGGCGTGAAGAGGAGGGCTGCAGATTTGATGTTGAGAGTCACGTGACAAGTTGTTACTCCGTCTGTATTTTTTTTGAGACAGGGTAGACAAGGCTGGTCTTGGACTTGTTATATATTGCAGGATGGCCTTGACCTTCTGGCCCTCTCACCTACACTTCCCGAGTGTGAGGTGTGCACCAACCTACTACCCTCATGCAGTACTTGGTTTGCAACTTAGGGAAGAACTGTGCCAACTGAGCCGTAGGCCCAGCTCCAGTTTGTGCCGTTTTGAATTGATTTTGCCTGGTAAAAGTATTTTTTTATGTCTTGGTCAGTTTGTCTAATCTTATGTGCGGTGGCTCAGAGCTACCTGAATGGCCAACACTGCAGGTACCTGCATCTATGGACTGCATATACATCTACAAATGCCCTTAGTTAAAAATAATAACAAATCTTTAAAAGAAAAACACAACAGAAAAATCTGTGCATTAATCTTCTTCATGTAACTCCCATGAAACTAAGAGAGCTGTGTTTTTCCTGGAAATGGTCCACTCTCAGGGGACAACAGCATAGCATTAAGGTCAGAAGGCAGGATGTCTTAGGTAGCTAGTGGTTTGCAAGGATGTGAAAAACAAAAACAAAAACCTGAAACTCTGGTTAAAGGAGCCCAAGGTCAGAATGCACATGCTTGCCAGGGAGTGAAGTGTACACATCCATCCTGTATTTGGAAAGCCTTAATAGTAGTGTTGTCCTCTGTGTGGCTCTGTAATAGATGGAGCGAATCTGTTTTTAGATGGTGCATTAGTTACTTTTCAGTGGCTGTGATAAAACACCATGACCAGCTTATAGAAGGAAGGGCTTATTTGGACTTACAATTGCACAGGGATAGAAGTCCACCCTGTCAGGGAGGCATGGCAGTCAGTGTGGGGCTGAGAGCTCACTAACTGGAAGTAGGGTGACAGCTTTCAGCCCTCCAGGCCCCACTGCCAGCTACATGCTTTCCTAAAAAGCCGTACCCCCTAAGTCTCCCCTAACAGCAGCACCACCTGGGGGCTAGGTGTTCAAAAACTGCAGTCTATGGGGGATATTTCTCATTTATACCACCACAGATGGATAATCAATTTTGTTGCATTGTCAAAGTAGCTGCTGAGCTAACACGCCAGTCTGGATAATCAATTTTGAAATCCCCTGTTGTCGGTCAGCTGTTAAAACAGAAATGTTAACTTCGTGAGTTTAATGAGCAGCTTTGAAGACTGCTTAGTGGCAGAGATGTAGAAAAAGGCAGGTTGGAAGCAGAGAGGAGAGCGGAATATGTGTTTAATGAATATCTACTTTGAAGGGCAGCTTCCACCCTCCTGGAAACTGTACGTCAGCTGTGTTTCCCATCACTGTCTCTTGGCCTGTGGTGGCTGGAGACCGAGGCGGAGAGTGTTCCTAAGGAGCCCTCAGGAGGCTGCCCTTTTCAGAGTAAGAACAGAATTTGCAGACATAGGTAAGGTTGTGATCGGGTGGCAGACAGACAGACACACCCACCCTCCTCCACCCAGCAGGATGACAAGACCAGGCTACAGTGGAGATAGCTTAAGGAGCCCTGAAGTGGCCTGCTGACTGTCCTGCCCTCCTCCCGGGCCCTTCTGATGGCATGCCCCCTCCCCCACCTTACCCACCTCCTCCGAGGCTTCTTTTCTACCCACTTCATTGGAAATGCGAATGAATTGGTAGGTTTCTGAGAAACAAAGCCCTTTTCATTTAGCGAATGGAAATTTTTGCCCAAACATGGGTATGTTGGGTAGTATCGCAAAAATTGTTTCATTTCATATTTGTTCTGAGAGGGTCTTATGTAGCCCAGGTTAGATTCTTGTAACTGATTTACTGAGGATGGACCCCGGAGCTTCATGAACCAACTGGGCTACACACATCCAACTGGGCTACACACATGTTTTTTAAGTGAAGGAAACTTGGTACTTCTTTAAAGGAAAAAAGTTAACACTGTCCTTCGATCTTATGGATATAAATACACAGCTCATTTTTTTTTTTAACTGGGGGCTGCTTTTCTTTTTTTCCTCCTTTTTCCTCTTTTTTTTTTTTCTTTGTTTCTCTTTTTATTGTTTTGGGGACAGCACCTTGCTATGTAGACCTGGTTGGCTAAGAACTAAAGTTTATAGGCCAAGCTGGCCTTAAACCATTGGTCTACCTATGTATGCCTCCTAAGTGCTGATTTCAAAAGCATTTGCCCCTACTTTTGTGTCTAAAATTCCTTCCCTAAGGAAGAAAATAATGTATTTCTTCTCCAAAGGTTCCATCTACAACCCAAGGTATAATTCCACCCAAGTTCAGTTCACTCTAGGGAACCAATGAGTTTATTTGGCTTGCTTACAAAACAGTGACTGAGAGATTATGGCAAAGAACACACACGAGTGACTATAAAGTAGTCCTAGCAGAAGGTCTACAGCCAGCTCTGATGTTGACTATTTCAAGGCTACATAGATAGATCCCCTCCCTAGTCTTCCTCAGCTGATGTACTTCTCTGAGGGCATAGACATAGACGTAGACACTTAGGGCAGAGTGGCACACAGCTGTTTGAGTGAAATACCTGCATGCCCGGGGAGGGTCCCATGACTCCCTTGAACATCCATCTATGGAAGACCTTCAGCAATCCCAGCCAGAGTGATATTTGCGATTGGAGTAGAGCTGAATTCAGGAAGTAGTGACATCTTTGCTCAGTCAGGACAGTGTAGCTCAGGTTTGCCTCAGATATGATACTTGATCTTCCTCCTTTACCCTTTTTAGTCACCATGGCCAGCTTAGTTTTTCAAATCTGAGTTGGACTTAGCTTTTTTTTCTCTCTCTCTCTCTCTCAAGTATGGGCACTTTTGCTGTCTAATTGGAATGAGAGTATGCCTTGAGTCTTTAGACATGGCGTAGCGGGAAGGTAGTCACCTTCTTCTCATTGGAAATCACCTAGGGAAAGCCGCAGACATAACAAAGAGAATAAAGGTGCGTGGACTGGAGTTCAATTCCCAGAACCCACTGGGAGAAAGGAAAAAGCAACTCCTGAGAGTTATCCTCTGTTCTTCACAAGAAAGCCATGGCACACGCATGCCTCCACACGAATAGAGACACACACACAGAGTAAATAAATGTAAAGAAATTAATTGCCTGGAGAGATTAAAAAGTTTAAATTAACATCATTGAGTGTTTCTGTGGAACTGGATTGAGTATCGCTACATATGCCCTCTTCTAAGTCTTGGTTTCTTTCTGATCTCCTACAACATGATGAGGCAGAGCCTTCTAGCAGCCCACATTTTAAGCTATGGAAACACATTGCCTAACGTTATTTTGTGGCACAATGGTTGTCTGTTGATTGGGCACTTAAATAGTTTCTGACTTGGAAAATGATTCAGATTTTCAGATAATTTCAGCTTAGATTTTTCTTTTTTGAACTCAGAATAAGCATAAATAGACAAGACATTTTCCTGGTCCTTTGGGGTAGCAGAGTGTTAGCGCCTCACACAGACATATCAGTGTCGATGGGGAAAAACACAGCTCTTCCTCAAAAGGAGAGGGAGAGAGTTTATTGTGAATTCAAGCATGAGTGAGCATATCCCAGGAAGACAGATTCAGGACACTGTAGGTACCATGTTGGGACATGGTAGTATCACTTGGATGAAATTTGTATAGTTAAAAAAAAAAGTAAAGTCATAAATCAAGACACCGTCCAAATCTATTGTTGTGGACCACAGGTAGACAGGTTACAGACCATGTACGGAAAAACTATTACAGGACTCGGTGATGACATTGTTTGCTTTTTGATTGAGAAAAGTTGACGGTTTGCTAAGGATACCCTTGAAAGGTTTTCACACTCACAAAGGATGCAACAGTGCTAGGTTGTACAGAGAGATTGATAGTGAATGGCTTTCAGAGGAATTAAAAATAGCCCAGAGTAACTTTGTTCTGTTCTGGAACATTCTACCTCTCCATCCTCAGGCAGTTTAAACATTTGGAGTCATGGGATCTTTTTTTATGCGTTTGGTTTGGTTTGGTTTGGTTTTGAGATAGAGTCTCTCTATTGTAGCTCTGACTGTCCTGGAACTCGAGGAGATCCACCTCCCTCTGCCTCCCAAGTTCTGGGAGTACAAGGCCTCTGCCACCACACAGGCCTGGTGAGTTATAGAATCCTTAACACGGAATCTCCTCCCTGGGAACGTCACACTACTCACTTCTGCTCCCTGTTGGCCCGTGACAACACTACAGCCAGAACCTTGGGACTACAGTACTGGACAAACAGAAGAAGTCTCTTTGCTAGACGCTGTTTCTGTTCAAATGTTTCAGCTGCCATGGAAAGGGACTGTCGTGTGGTAAGAAAAATGTGGCCGAGGAAGAAAAGGGAGTGAATATCAGCTCTGTGGATAGTTGATGGAAAGAGGTTGTTGTTGTTGTTTTGTTTTGTTTTGTTTTTCTGAAAGTTTTCTACAAGGTTTAAAATCAGAGTTATTCAGTGCCACAAACCTCGTTTTGTAAAAGTTCTATAGGGGTGGGAACCCTAAAACTATGGCTCAGCAGTTCAGAGCGTTTACAGAGGACCTGGGCTCAGTTTCCAGCGCACACATTTTGGCCTAGAACCTTCTGCAACTCCAGTTCCAGGGCATCTGGTGCCTTCTTCAGGTGTTTGAGGGCACCAGGCGTGATGGACACATGTACATGCAGGTGAAACATGCATGCACATAAACTGAAATAAACGATTCTAAAAGGAGAGATGGCTAAGAATTGAGCTCACTTGGCAGAATGGGCCTAGTATGCACGAAGCCCTAGTTCTATTCCCAGCCCTGAATAAACTTGACCTGAGTCCCCCCATGCTTGTCTATCCCACACTGCTGAGGTGGGGGCAGGAGGGGCAGGATTTCAAGGTTAGGGATGAAGAAATGGCTCGGTCCATAAATTGT
>NC_140498.1:77330721-77415721 GCF_964271855.1 Acomys minous
ATCGCTTCAGTCAGCATTTCTGCAGTGCGTCTTGTGTTCCAGACATGGTGTGTAGGTGCATGCACTCCTGTCTGCACTCTGTCATCACAACACTCTATAGCTGAAAGCAGCAGGGTCAAGGCTGTCGTCAGACTAGACGACACAGAGACCTTGTCTAAAAACTGGGCAGAGGGATGGGCAAATGGCTTAGTTGGTTGAATGGTTGTGTAGCTTACAGGAGGTCCTGGATTTGGTCAGGAACATCACATCACATTTCTGTAAGCCCATCCCTCTGGAATTGGGGACAGGCCTAGACTACATGAGAACCTGTCTCAAAAACTGGGAGGAGGTGGGGACTGGAGGGATGACTCCTTGGTTAAGAGTACATACTCTTTAGGAGTTCGGTTCCCAGTGTTCATCTCAGGGAGCTCATAATTGCTTATACCTCTGGTTACAGAGGATCCAATACCCATTGGCCTTTTTAGGGCACCTGCACACATAGTACATACAAACTCATATAGGCATACATACACACTCATGGGTAATATTAAAAATTAAGCAAACAACCTTCATATTCATAGTTTGCCTTTTTCCCTCAGTACTTGATAACCCAGGTTCAGTTCAGAGTTATTGATTTTAGTGGTTCACTGTGCCAGAGCTGTGGCAGACTGGATTGATATTATTCAGACAAAAACTGCTTCCCTCTGCCCATGGATTCTTTGCATTTTAGTCAGCTAATTATGTTTACAAAATGTCTAATTTTTGCACAGTGCCAAGTGTGTGCTAACCAAAGCCTTCAGGGAATAAGCTGGCAAGTAGGTCATATACCAAAAAGTCATCCAAACCCATTGGGCTTTTTATTTTCAAGTCAGTCTGGGCTCTTTCCTCTTGCCTGCCTCTCTGCGGCCACAAAACCAAATAGCTCGAGACCCGGGCCTTGAATGTCAGGAAGTCGGGGAGGCAGGCTGCCACGTGCCTGTTTAGTCTCAGTGCAGGGCGAAATGCCATCATTAATTCATTACCCAGCTGCCTGTCAAATAAATTGGCAATTACGTCCACTGCAGAAGCTCAGAATCCGGTAAATAGCACGTTAGCATCTCTGAGTCGTTGAGAGATATAAAGGGGGGAAAAAATCAAGCAACACAGTCTGTGTATCAGCAGCAGAGGACAAGGGGCCTCACACTCGGGCTTGTGATGTCTGGATGAAAAGCTCACAAAGGGCTGATAATGAGCTGCCGCGGGTGGGAACGTGTTTTAAAAAAATCGCTACTGACTTCTCCGCTCTCTGTCTCTGTGCTTTCTTTGCAGAGTTCCGCTCCTTCCAGCTTGGGGACAGGCTACTTCGTAAGTCCATCTCTACCTCCATCTGCGCGTCTCCTGTTGCCATCCGTCCACTCCTATAACACACCCTCATTACAGTGTGAACCAATAACACCTAAGGAGCCCCCCTCGCTCCTAACGAGCACACCCATAGCCACACTTTCACTGAGGATTGTCTTATTTCTAAAGGGTTTAACCTGTTGGGCCCTGAGGATCAGGAGGCACCTGCCTCGGTGGGGCACTTAGCGTGTTTAGAAGACAAGGGGAAATATGATTGCTCTCCCCAATCCAGTTCCATAATCATTGGAAGTCGGATCGCATATGAAAGTAAACTGCCCGGCCTTCTTCAAAGCACTCTGAAGAGCTGTGTGCACAGTGACCTGCTTTGCTGTTTCTGTTCTTTTCATTTTTGAGGGGGCATGGCATTCCAGTAGTGGTTCCTCTCCCACTCTGGTTGGAGCCCCCTCCCCCCCCCCATCTAGCTTTTATGTCAGCAGTCACCACACTACACAGTTTGGCAAATACAGATGCATTGTATTCTTTCTGGTCCTTACTTTCTATCCTCGGGGGAGGGGAGGGGATGGAAGAAACATATTTCTAGGATTATTGCACTATCTTTCCTTCAGAGACAGTGAAACGGTCGCCTCATTAAATTTTTATAACAAAATTATCCTTTGCGGATTCAGTATTTCTACTCAAGATATAAATGAGGGAGAATTACAAACCAGCATTATTTACACAAGCGAACATGGCAGTGTCACAGTTTGCCACGGCGTGTACAGGAATTGTGTTCTGCAGTAGCACTTGATGCTATAATACCCGAGACTGAACACATACTACAAAACACGGTCAATAAATACTAATTCAGTTCAGTTGCTTTCAACTTTGTCCTTTCAGCATGCTAAGCGTAATTCCACTGACTCATTTCTCTCACTGCATTTCTGTTAAATACGGAAATCAGCACCGTTCCGATGAATAGTAAGCTTTCTACTAAATTTGACAAAAAAGACACACACACACACACACACACACACACACACACACAGACAACCCCCCCTGCCCCCCCCCCCACTACCTTGGTCTTAATCTGTCACCCAAGGAGAATGATAAGGATGCCTCTGGACTTGCGTCATACGGTAAGCACACTTAATGGTGGTTCTGCATCCTGGGCCTGAATATTCATGCTTACAGAAGGAGCAGGGTGCACTCAGCATCTTGCTTCAGCAGTCGAAAGAACAGACGCGGTCCCATCTGCCATCTCTTCACACCAGCCTGGGTGTGGGTTGAGATGCTGGAAGTGAAATCTGGAGGCTCTTGTGCCTGTTCTCTGTGCTCTCTCTCTCCTCACCCTACCTCCTTTGCCAAAGTAAAGCCAAAGCCACCACCTTCGCCATGTTCAGTTACAGCCTGAACATTCTAGAACATTCTGCTGTGGGCCTTTTTTTTTTTTTTTTTTTTTTTTTTTTTTTTGTCAGTAACGCTCACCCCAAAAGAAGAGTGTCATTTCAAGAATCGGCATTTTGTTTTGCTTTTTAACTTCCTTACTTCTCGGAATGCTTCCTTTTATTATCTAACGATACATCTGATGACTAATGAGTCCTTAGGATTTGGAAGTGAGTTTTGCTGGGACAGCTCTGGTTACCTTTTAAAACTTACTCATTTTGCCAAAATTGCTTTGGTGAAAATCCACTCATACTGCTTATCTCAAGAACTGTCGTGTTATTAGCGTACACGGAGAAGATGAGTACCAGATGTCTGTCCCGCTCTGAGCTATGATAAAAATGCCCCTCACAGAATGTGTTTCCAATACTGCCTTGTTCTGTTATCAGCCTGCAAAAATCCTTGCTGGGGTTGCCAACCCCTCATCAAGTCAAGTGTCATTCCAACAGGGTCACATGTTTTCAGGAGCTAACGTCCACGTTGATGACATCCAGTGCTCTCAAATGGAAATAGTGTATTTACAACTTCTGCTATCGCTCCCCGACCCCGCCATACTGTTCACGATGTGCTCTTCGTCTGTATATTGGAAAAGCTCTCACCAAGTTTGCGAAGAGGGTGGCACAGGCTCAGTACTAGGTTGACTCCCAAACTGATTTTTTTTTCTTTCTCATTAATCTCCTTTAATGATTTTTTGAAATGTAAATGGAGAGAAATCACTACAGATGAGTATTTATCATTAAAGTATAAACTGTTGGGTTTGGAGAGGCTAAAGTCCCTCACGTTTGGAGCTTAATAGCGAAGAACTGTTTGCTTAAACATCCTCCCGTGCTTCAGTATCCCTCCCCAGCCCAGAACCTTCTGTCCTGTAGCAGAGATTTTAGTAAAGTAAGGTGAAAAATCCACTTGTTTTGTTCATTCATGAGACAGGCAGTGTAATCCACGCGTCACTGAGTCTATGTTTGTGTGCAAGCGATGTGCGTGCGTCCGTACCTGCACCTGCCTGTTCTTGGGCAGATCCAAGAGTACTTGTATTTATCTCTCAGTTCTTCGACCATGTCCGTCCTGTTCTGCTGAAGGGGCTTCGAAGAAGCCTTTGTTTTTGATCTGGCAATATTTGTTTATGTCTTCCTGATTTTGTGTTCCAAAGATGTCTGCGTAGGTCTGTCAGTTTTCCAGTATATGCAAAAGCAGAAGATTTGAGAGATGGGAACAGCAGTGAAGAACACTATTTACATAAGCATATTGCAAAGGATTTTCAAAGTAGACAAAATAGAGAGGGGTTGGAACAAACTCTGCACGTCTGGGGGAGGCTTTGAATACCGTGAGTGTTATACACACACACACACACACACACACACACACACACACACACTCACTCATTGCGTACATATTCCCTGCTCAGCTCATATTCTAAATATAAGTGAAATTATAGACAACTTGGAATCAATTTGCTGGGTTTTTCTTTCCTTTTTGGCAAGCGTACTGAAACTTGTTGGAGTGTGTGTGTGTAGGGGTTTTCTTTTTGTTTCTTAAATGTCAGCTCAGTGAATACATTTTCGGTTTGATTTAAACATTTCGGGATCTCTTTCCTTCTGAGACATGCACTCAGAATTTTACTCTGAATAATGTGTAATGAAGTACACAGCGGCAGGAGGATGCCTGTGACCAACTGTGTGACCTTGGCAGGGTATTTGATATCTGTTTCTACTTCACTTCCCACCTAATAAGAGTTATGAATCTTAGACCCAATGATACAACTAATGTGCACAGAATCGAAGTCACTAATAGCAAGTAATAAAATGTACCTTTGTGGACTTTTTCTAAGCATTTTTTTAGTTGTTCGTAATTATGTGAATGCGTGTGCCCCCGTGTGCAAATATGTGCATAGCAGTGTCAGTGCCTATAGGACACAGAAGAGGGAGTCAGATGCCCAGGGTCTGGAGTCAAGGGTGGTGTGAACTCCTGATGAAGGTGCTAAGAACTGAGCTTGCATCTTCTGCACAAGCAATATGGCACTTTTTTAACCACAGTTATCACTCCAGCCTCCAAGTGCCTGTGTTCTTCACACAGCAAGTGAGTAGATAAACTTGGCATCCAGTGACTATGTAGTGTTGTGGTGACAGAGGGCAGCACTAAAACATTAAGTTGTATAAGAGTAATTTTTAGTAATTTGTACCCAGAGAATAGAAGTATTTAGTTTTCCTTCCTGTAGCTTTCACAGGGGCATGGGATTCTGGGTTTGATTGGCTGTGTATCACACGCTGTGTGTGGACGGTGGAAGCGGATGCTTTCATCTGTCACCTTGGTGACGGTAAGGTTGGAATGACTCCTTCCCTGGGCTGTCTAGGCATGACAGCCATCCCCTTTAATCTGTTAATGTTTCTTATCTGATTTCTCCCTGGGGGTGGAGAGTGGGGGGGGGTGGGTGTTTGAAACATGTCAAGACCACTTACCATGCCTGAGGTTCGGGTTGGCAGCTAAGGAAGATCTGTTTAGTCATTCAAGTTTTAAGAGGTTGTTGATAAGGTGTGAGTGTTCTTCTGTGATGCAAAACGAAGTGTTCTTGGAAGGAGTAACCACAGTCAAGAGAGAGACACTTCTTCAGATTGGGCCTCTCACTGAACCCGGACTCACTGATTGGCTGAGCTGGCTAGCTACTGAGTTCCCAGGGATCCTACAGTCTCTGCCTTCCCAGCACTGGGGTTATAGGCATGTCGCACCAAGCCTAGTATTTTTTATAATGGGTTCTGGGGATCCGACGTCAGATCTGCATGCTTTTGTGGATAACACTTAACCTCCTGGTTCATCTTTGCAGCCCCTGAACTTGTGTAAGTCTTGGAGCCCCTGTGCCTGGACTTAGTGACTGGCTTCCCTGGGTGAGCTTAAGCCCTCCTGAGAGGGACACAAACCCTCCTGGATCAGGATGAAGCACCCTGCCTGTTTCTCTGGGTAATCCTCCGCCTTCTTACGGTCTTAGTGTCGTAGGACACCTGTTGCATATCTGGCATCTGGCTTCTCTAACAACAGTGATTTCTCTTAAGGTTCTGGCCTGCCAGTTGTTAGACTTTAAGCTCTCTAGGAAGCCAACCCACTGGTACCCTATGATTCACACTACAGGTGAGGAGGATTGTACAGCATTACACTTCCCATGGTGGAGTTTGTGTAATTACTGTTTTTTCTGCACATTGCTCAAACTGTGAGCATAGTTCTGGGAGCAGAGGAGGTACAAAGTGCAGTATGGTGACTTTGTCTTATTCTTAGTTTTTAAACTACAGATCCTTGAAAAGTCCCATGCTTATTCCTTATAATTTGTGTAATTCTTTTTATTTTTAAAATTTTGCTACAAATTTATTAATAAATATGTTTGCTTAAATTTTTTAGATTTTTGTTTCAGTTTTTATTTAATTGTGTCACTGCGTCATTTCTCTCCAAGCCCTTCTGTATCTCTTCCCTACCATTCCCTCTCAAATTCATGGCTCTTTTTTCTTTAATTATTACCATCTTTTTATATATGTACAAATAAATATATATATAGTTGCTGAAACCATTTATTGTTGTTCCCTCTTATGTTTATGTTCTTAGGGCTGACCACTTGGTATTGGATAACCAATTAGGAAACTCATCACTGGGGAAGACTTCTGTGTCCTCTCTTTCTCTTTCCCTGCCTGCCTGCCTGCCTGTCTACCTGACTGCCTGTCTCTGCCTCTCAACAATATTTAATTGCTTTTGTTTGGGACTTGTTCAGGTAGCCATGTTGTTGAGGCATTGTGGATAAACCCTCCCTGTCGTACCCGGAAGACATAATCTTGCAACAGACTTTCTGGTTTTCTGTCTCTTAAAATCTCTCTGCCCCTTCTTCCTTGGTGCTCCTTGGTGAGCTTTGGACACAGCAGTTGTGTTGTAAATGTATCCGTGGGGCCTGGGAACCACACGGTCAGTTGTCTTCTGCATTTTGGCTAGTTGTGTCTTACGGCAGTAGTGCTCATTGGCTTCAAAAAGAAGCTGCTTTGATGAGAGGTGGGAGCTACACGTATCTATGGGTATAAGGACAGGAAGTTAGAATGCAGTCGGGAATTATATTGGCTTAGGAAAGTGGCAGCAGCAGGTTATCTGTAAGGTCCACGGTCTCATTGGCCACAGGTAGTTTGCTAGATTTCTAGTATCATAAATGATTTCCTTCCTGATAACCAGGCCTTAAGTCCCATTAAGCAGCTGTTGGTTGCTGCCAAGACCTAAGTGCCTCTATTGCACCTTTAGAGATATCTTTTCCTCCTGTGGCCCCTTGTATAGTGCATCTGGTACTACTTAAATTGTAGAGAAGTTGATTTTAAACCTTTGGCAGAGAAAGAAAAGATGGACCAAGCCTCCAGGTGGAGGGAACAGCAGAGATTAAAAACACAAAGAAATAATATCGTGGCAGCTGAAGAGACGTTTCCGTGGTTAGGAGCACTTGCTGCTCTTGTGAAGTACCATCTTGTTGTCAGCATATACACCAGGTAGCTCATGGGCACCTGTAATCCAGCTCAGGAGCATCCAAAGCCCTCATGTAACTTCAGTAGACATCTGTACACACATATACCTACTCCCTGACCTGAACACACAGACTTAGACAGAATCAAAAATAAAATCTCTTTAAAAAAAGAGGAAATAGCATGGCGGAGTAGAATTAATCTGTCTACATCATATTTCTGGAAGAAGGCAGGTCTTAGATCGGTGTTACGGTCTCAATACTGATTGTCTCCAAAAAAAGCTAAATGCATTGAACCCTGAGTCACAAGCTGTTGTTGCCATTATGGAAGGATCTAGAGACTTTAAGAGCTGAGCCTTGCTAGAGGAAGTAACTCAAAATTAGGTATACTTAGGTACTTGGGACTCTTAGTACTTGTGCCTGCCTCTCTCTTCCTTCTCTGTATCTCTCTCTCTCTCTCTCTCTATATATATATATATATATATATATATATATATATATATATATATATATATCCTGCCTGAAGTAAACAGCTCCTTCCACCCACTTGAGCTACTCTGGTACCCAAGCTCACTCCATACCTAGATACATAAGTCAGAAGTGGGAACTTCTGTAACATCAAGTCCAAACAAACCCTTCTCACTTAAGATTCTCTCCTGAATTATTTGATCACAACAGTTTACAAAGTAGTTGACTCACAAGAGTAGTACACATAGTTTAGTTGGCAGAATGTTTTCTTAGGATACACAAAGCCCCAGCTTCCAGCCCTTAGTGGCTAGAAGCTGGTGTGATGTCACATGCCCATAATCCCAACACTTGGCAGGTCCACGCAGAAGGTTCAGGAGATCAACATCATCCTCAGTTATGCCAGCCTGGGCTCCATGAGACCCCATCAGAGAACAACCTAATAGCTAAGGTGGTTTAGGAGTCCTAGCTGATTAAAAAATCTGTGATGTCATCAGCAGGAGCCATGAATGGAAAAGAGATGAGGAAGAAGTGAATTTACTGACCTGTTTAAAAGGAGAAAGAAGCCAAATCAAGGCTCACTTGACTGTGTTGGTTTTTCTTATCACTCAAAATAAAGATATCAAGTGATGAGCAGTTTTGGCATAGAGCATATATTTAGAAATTCAAGTGATTTTTTTAAAGATAAATTTTCATATCTGAGATACCACCTATATGTTTAAAGTTATTCTATTGCTGTCCAGAACCTTCTGGACAGATGATTAGCTTCTTTTCCTAGTGTCAAAAAAAAATGACCACCTTTTCTCGGGAAAACTACTGTGACATCAAGTCCCATCCTTTTGAACTATCATTTTCAAAATGCCTCCAGGGGTTTGATGAGATAGCTTAGCCAAGAAAGGTGTTTGCTGCCAAGCCTGATGACCTGAGTTCAGTCTCTATGGCCCACATGCTAAAAGGGGAGAGCTGACCCTAGTAAACTTTTTCTATCCTTAGTACACATGTTCCTCTGTGATTCTCAACCCTCTCAACTGATCAGCATTAACCCTCACACCATCTGTGGGAAGTACCAACAGTAGATGTTCCCAGATGTGTGAAGAGTGAGGTGACAGTTACATATCCCTGGTGGATGTGGGGAAATAGCTTTCAGCCCCGTGTTTCTCAAAGATTTTAAGGAGGAGCAATCACTTAGAAGGGGGAAAAAAAAAGACTTAACAAGGCACCAAACAAGAAACTTGCTAAAGGGACTTCATTTATGATGATTCATTCCTGGGCTGTAGGATAGTGATGTCTGTGTCGAGGACCAGTGCCCTGTCGGCCTTGATGCCTCTGTTTGCTGCCATTGTATTTACAGGGATGTGGCATGCAAGGACGGTGTGATATCCTGAGTCCTGCCCTTAAGCACTAGTTTTCTACTGGCATAGTGTGAAATTGACACATTTTAAAATTCATCACTAAGAATAATTTGTCATTAATGGATATTTCATTTTTTCTTATACCAAGTTTTGCTCTTGTAGAAATGTGTATTTATAGAGAAACTGCACTTGTCGGCTTCTCATATTGCGTAGCCAGATTAGATCCGGTAAGAGCTTTAGCACGGAGGACTCACAGTCTGAGAGGGTATGGCAGGTCACTGCATCAAAAGCTGAAAATAATATTCCTATTTTAACCTTTATCTTCTTTCCCCCTGAAACAGGATTAAAAAAAAAAAGATGGCTTTGAGTTTTTAGATGTCCATATCATATAAATGTTATATAAGTTGATATGAACTATATTCCAGTGAGCCACAGGGGGAAAAAAATATATATATATATATATTCATATTCCTATTCAACTGGAGTTTCATTGGTAATCAGTCAGAATCTTTCAGATCAAAGGACTCATCTCTATAAATATCCGCTCCCCCCAAATTGTAAATTAGATGCCTCCGTACCCCTTGCATGAGAATCTCAGAGTTTGTTGAAACGCCAAGAGTATTGTTGTGAACAAGGCTAGAAAACACAGCTGGGGCTCGTTGAAGAGGAGAAGTGCTGTTTTCCCTCTGAGTGTCACATTTTCCTACACTCAGCGCTGACTGTGAGCAAGAATTATTGGCGGTCCTGACAGTTGCAGGCCCTTTGCTGACTCCCAGTTCTTGCCTTCAGAAGACAAACATTCAAAACGCATTTTGCTCGTATCGAAGTGTTTATCTGTTTAAAATAGCAGTATCGTTTTTTTTTTTTTAGCAGAAGCACCTCAGCGGCATGCTGTTAGACACAGCACAGTTAATAAACTGTCAGGTCCTATACACACATGCTCTGGAAAGGCCAGCAATCACCCAAGGTCTGGGGCTATAAGTCTCTCCTAAGAAACCTTAATTCGCTTAGCACACTAATGAATGAGTTCTGATTTTCCTTCAGGAATTACCCCCACTAGCCGTCGTGTTCTTCATACTTGAGTTAATGGTTGTTCTACAACCCTTGAGTAGGAAAAACAAAAAAAAAAAACAAAAAACAAATAAGAGTCGTAGCCATCTCTACTGGTGGATGATGGTATTAAATCGTGGTGATTTGGGGATGGTGGCTGTCTTCAAGTCGGTGACAGCTGTCTGTCAGGGCCTGTAAACAATCCCTTTGGTGTGGTGGTGTTGTAAAGCAAGATGGCCTCAGTTCAAAAGGCTGCATGTAGGGGTGGCCTCAGATTCTTAAGGAACACTTAAAACCCACAGCAAGGTACGTCAGCTCTGGTTCCTGCTGCACTCTTAATTGTTACTGTATTCATCACAGCTCATAAACTCTTATCAAGCCGGAGTGCCATGGCAGCCTGATGTGTACATCTGAAGGAAGTCAGAACACGGAACACATTACTACTGGCGCACCTCAAGGGCTTAGCCTCAGCTATGATAGCAGATTCTCCACTCCCCTCTCCCCCAAAGGACGATTCATTTTCGTTGTTTAACAAGGATGAATTCTATTTTAAATGTTGTGTACATCTGGTGCAGTGGTAGCTCTGTGTACATGGGTCTAGTTGCCTGAAGAAGCCAGAAGAGGATGTTGGCTTCATCAGAGCTGGAGTGAGGCAGCTGTGAGCCACCTGACGTGGGCGTTGATAACTGAGTTCAGGCACATGTTCTTACCCACTAAGCCATCTCTCCAGACTCTTTACTCCAATTTCAGTCCCCAGTGTGGATATTTTTCTTTCCCATATACGTAGATGACCCTACAGTAGGCATAATACTTGTGATACATATGGCATGGCTTAGGGAAATTAGGGCTAAGCATTGTTCTGTCAATGCCATAGGAAGTTGGCATCTCAGTTCTAAACCCAAGTACTCATGCTATTTTTTTCTGTTAGCATTTTTGTTTTATTTATTTACTACATGTGTATGTTTTCTTGTGACAGCACTTCATGCATCTCAAGCAGGCCTAGAACTTTCTGTGTAGATGAGGATGAACTTGAATTTCCGTTCTTCCCTCTCTATAGAGTGCTAGGGTTACAAATTTGTGTACCACCACATGTTTATATGATGCTAGGAATCAAACCTGGGGCTTCATGCATGCTAGGCAAGAACTCTACCAATGGAGCTGTGTGCCCAGTACTTTTTTAAAAAGAGAAATTTTGAAATATGCATTTAAGAACTTTGCAACATAACTGTATTGGGTTGTTTGTGTGTTTGTTTTATTCCTGGGGGCTGGGGTATGGGCATTAAAAGGAGGATTTTCCAGAAGTGACTGTTTGTAACATTAATCAGTTGAACCTCATGAACATTTGGAACATTTGGAATCCAAAGTTCCACATGTGCAGAGGCATAAGACAGGCACATGTCCTTATGATATGAATTGTCAGCCTCAGAAACACACACCTGGTACTTGGCTCCTACAGCTTGAGAGTTATAGACATTCTGGCAATGCAGATACTTTCCAGTGAGATTTTATTTGTATTCAACTACTTTTTTCTTGCAAGTGAAATTCATACTTTACTACCTGGAAATTCTAGGTATGCAATTTTTCTTTAAGCAACAGATAGCTATTTTAACATTTTTATTCCTGATTCTGTTCATGAGACTGACTTTTATTAAATTTCAACTTATTTTTTTTCAATCATTCAGAAATGCTATTTCATTTACTCTTTATGGTTGTTTTCAACTTCTTGGTGTATGATGTGTATTTGTGAGTGAGTGTGTCACAGCACATGTGGAGAGAGAATAGAGACCTGTGCAGTTAATGGTCTCCTTTTACCTTTATTGGCTTTGGGGGAATGAATCCTCATCTTCAGGCTTCTGCCGGAAACACCTTTACCTGATGAGTGGTGTCACCAGCTCTGCCTTGTAACAAACAAACAAATCATACTGTAAGGGGATGGAGGGGGGAGGGTAGGCACGTACCTGCTTGTATGAGCCTTGCTCTGGCTACAAGTGCTTTCCTAGCTGAGCCACCTTACTGCATCCATCTTACTCTTCATGTTGCACTTTTTCACGTTTCCCAATCCCCACCGTGGTCTGATTCTTCAGCACAGGTAAAAATGTCGGCATGAGTGTGAATACTAAAAAGGATGGCGTCACTGGTCGCTAAGCGTGTCTGTAGCACTGTGGACCTCACTAGGGATCATTGTGCTGCCTGTTGGTGTGATTAGGAGGACTTACGTTGTCACATGCTCGGCCTTTCTCTTCCTAGAGTTCCAGTTTAAAGTCCTGAAAGCAAGAGGGCTCTACGTGTATCTGTGTTCAAAGCTCACTTTTAAAATTAAAGCCAAACCAAACAACAACAACAAGAGTGAAATAAAGCTATGTCATGTGTTTCAATAATCACCCACAATTTGACACCCTGAATGAGATTAGCGTGCACTACTGAAGTTTTTACAGTTTCAGTGAAGAATTTGAAGCGGACATGCACACACATGTCTAGGTTACGGATTGTCGAAACTCCCTCTTTATTCTCAGTTTTGGCTATGGAGTATTCCCAAATGTTTAAATGTCATAAATTGGGTTGTACTTCAGTTGGTTGAACTCTTGCCAAGCATCTATGAAGGCCTGGGTTTCACCTCCGGCGCTGCACACATCAGGCACGATATGTACATCTTTAGTCGCACACTCCAGATATAGAGGCAGGATGATTGAGAGTTCAAGGTTATCTTGGTGACATAACATATTAGAGGCCACTCAGGAGTACAAGAGACCCCCCCCCCCTCTCTCTCTCTGTGCGTGTCTGCATGTGCATACACGTGCCTATACCCACAGCCTCCTTCTATCTCTCTCTCTCTCTCTCTCTCTCTCTCTCTCTCTCTCTCTCTCTCTCTCTCTCTCACACACACACACACACACACACACTTTAAGCAACATTTGGCAAGGTTTCTCTATGAGAGCATGGGACTTCTGAGTCTTTGTCTCCCTCATTCAACAGATTAAATGAAATACTCATTTTTTCGTAGTAATTGTGAAATTCATATCATTCCCTTGAAGCACAAACTTTTTTGCTATTGCCTGCAAAATATTCCCAAAGGATAAATAGTATAGGTCACGTAATCTGTTCATTTGCATGTATATACACCAAGAGTATCAATTCAGTATGAAAGCCTTTGCACCTTTCACTTTGTTGAATGATTTTCTAAGATCCCTTATATTAGAGGGCTTTTATTCGTTTGTTTTTCGGCAGCCGTTTTCTATGTTGCCAAGCTGGCTTTGAACTTACCACAGGAGCAGACTCTGCCAATAGTTGTAACTTGTAGATGGCATAAGAAAATAAGACAAAAGGTGTTCTTAAACACACACACACACACACACACACACACACACACACACACACACACACAGGGCACCAAAGTGGAATAGTGTGGCAAAATAGAACTATTTTATCACCCATTTATCTAGCTTTTTATAATTAATTCTCACTCTGCTGGGGGTCTTGTGCTGCTAGTTAGTTTGACCGGGAGGATAACACATGCCTGACCTTTCTTTTCCAAGAGTTCCACTTTCGGATCATGAAATGTGAATTCCTCCTGTGTGTCTGTGTTCACGGCCTATGTTCTAAATTTGAGAAACAAAAACAAAACAAATCGGTTGTGTGTTTCAAAGATCACCCACAATTTCCGGTCCCAGGTGAGACCAGGGTGCAATTGTGAAGCATTCACAGTTTACTGAAGAAGTTCAAAATGGGCATGCATACACACATAGGTCAAGGGCTGCCCAAACTTCCTCTTTATTCTCATTTTTTTGGACACAGAAAGTGTTTCTAAATCTTCAAAAGTCGCTGGGGATTCCTCATGCCAAATTTGACTCCTGAAATTGCTAATCGCTCTGGAACCCTCGTATGTATCAACCTGCTCATCACGTTAACGTTTAAACGGTGATTTGACAAATCTCTACCAATAAGCTTGCACTGTGAGGTCAAATACGTGGGGCAGTCCTGTAGTAAGGGAGCGCTGAGACTCTCCTGGTCTTGTTGAAGAGTGCCTGTTTCTGTGAGCGCCTGTAGCTCAGTGCACTACCTCCAAGACAAGATCAGAGTAAAACAGAAGCTTTAAGTAAGTGGCGGAAATGTGAAGTAACAGTAGTTAATTGGTCCCTCAGCCTTTTAAGAAGAGGAATATCTAATGAGAGTCCATAACAAGAACAATCTGGCCAATAAAGAAATGTAGTTATCTCTACAGTGTACAAGGCGACAGTAATAACGACATCTTTAGACAAAAGTGTCAACAGAAGAGGGGCCTACCCATTGGAGCTGCTGAGATACCACCTTTCCCTTCTGCATTTTAGAGATTTAAAAAAAATTTTTACAACAGACCACATTTGAGAGATTCAGTTTTAAAGAGATTTTCAGTCTTAACAGGGACTTCAGATTTTTTTTTTAATAGGCTGAATTTTAAAGTATTGGTTTTATGTTAACTTGATGCAGGGCACACTCATCAGAGAGGGGAGCCTCAACTGAAAAAGTGCCTTATTCTGATTTTGCAGCACAAAGTTAATGATATAATTCATAACTAAGGTGATGGGATTAAAAAACCATGACCAAAAGCAAATTGGGGAGGAAAGGATTTATTTGGCTTACACTTCCATATCAGTGTTTATTATTGGAGGCTATCAGGACAGGAACTCAAGCAGGGCAGGAACCAGGAGGCAGGAGCTGATGCAGAGGCCATGGAGGGGTGCTACTTACTGGCTTGTTTCCCATGGCTTGCTTAGTCTGCTCTTTTATAGAACCCAGGACTGCCAGCCCAGAGATGTCCCCACCTACAATGGGCTGGGCCCTCCCCTATCAATCACTAATTATGAAAATACTCTGCAGATTTTTGTCCAGCCAGATCTTATAAAGGCTTTCTCAGTTTAGGCTCTTCTCTTTGATGACTGTACTTTGTGTCAAGTTGATATAAAGCTGCCCTATACACCTGACCTCTTGTCAACTTGAAATACAAACTCCTCGCTGTTAAGCCATAAACCTTACTCTTTTCTTTTTTTCTTCACCCCAATATCACACATAAATATAAAAATCACAATAAAAAAGCTATTATCTTAACAAGTGCCACAGTCTTTACAGATTCAAACACTTTAAAATTCAGTGTATTTAAAAATCCAGAGTCTCTTGTAAAACCTTAAAATCTCTTTAAAATCCAGCCTCTCAAATACGGGCTCCTGTAAAAATCAAAAATAAATTAAGTATTTTCTTATTTCAAGAGGGAAGGATAAGGGCACATTCACAATCAGATCAAAGTAAAACAGAGCTCCAACTGTGTAAATTACTCAGTGTCTAATATTTGGGTCCACTCGTGGTCTTCTCTCTGGCCTTTTCCCAAAGGGCTTGGGCTACTTCACAGGCTACCTACCCTCTGCGGCATAGACAGGTTGTGTTTTCAGCTCTGGCTGTGTGCACTTCATAGCTGCTGCTGTTCTTGGTGGTCATCCCTCGGTACTGGCATTTCCAAAATGCTGGGGTCTGCTGCTACAACTGAGCTGCACTTTCACCAATAGCCTCTCCTGGGTTCTCTTTATGGTGCCAAGCCTCAACTTCTTTGCATTGATGGCTTTAATCCTGGTCCTTCACCTGCTACAGTCTTTACCTTCACCAACGTCCTCTCTTGTGCTGTCACAGTGCCAAGCCTTATCTGCTCTCTGTGACTCCAGAATGGGCTCGCCACCCCCACCCCAATCAATCACTAATTAAGAAAGTGCCCTATAGGATTTTTTTTTTACAGCCAGATTTTATGGAGAGATTTTTCTCACTTGATGACTCTTACTTGTGTCAAGTTAACATAAAACTAGACAGTACAAATGCTATTGGTATGCACTGTGTTCACTATTTTTTTTTTATTCTAACACTTATTTATATGTACCATGGCATCTGCAGAGAGGCCAGAGAGTGACCCTTGGAGATAGTTTTTCTTTCCTTACTCTGTGGGTCCCAAATGATGAACTCACATGTCTTTAGCTGCTGATCCATTTTGCTCGGACCAGTGTTCTGTTTATTCTTAATTTGAAGTGAGTTAGTAAGTGAGCATTTGAAGGCTATGTAGTTTTAAATTTTAGTGCTATAATGTTGATAATTATGACCTATGCACTCTTTCATACAGAAAATAACACCACTAAGGTCCTAAGTAAAAAATTTAAAGTATACAGAGACAAGATAAAAACACAAATACTTCAAAAACACTTACGTGGGGAAAAAATGTTCCTTTCCTAGAACTGAAAGGCATATATAGTTACATTTATCCAAAAGTATTGATATACAATAGTGACAAATCCTCAGTTATAACTCTTACACATTTAGAAACTTTTTATTAGGTTTACTTTATGAAAATCTCATATGTGCATGATTCTCATTCTGATTTATGAAAGCACTCTGTCTCCTCCTCTCCTCTCTACAAAGCTCCTTTCTACAACCATGAGTTTTTTTTTTTTATTGCTGATTTGCCTTCTTGTTTAACCTTGTTTTCTTTTGAGACAGCAGTGTTTAGCCAGGCTCTTGTATGACCCCAGGTTGGAACTATCCTTTGGACCCTGGTTATCTCTCTCAATCCTGCTATCACACCAATAATTGAGACTATTATATTATTTAAACAAGCCTCACAGTATAAGAACTAAGCAGTTATTACTCTATTCTTAACCCCCTAAGCTAATTTGTCTTCTTCCAAGTTTATATCCCAGAGGTACTTGCACTTTGTAGCTTTTTCCTATTCTGACTGTCTCTCTCCTGAAGTCTCATGGCTGAGTCCCCACTTCCTTCTCCAACGGGCAGGAAGTCCAGCCTTATTCCATCCTCTGCTCAGCAATTGGCTATAAGCTGCTTTATTGGCATATCAGGGTACAGTTGGGGAGCAGAGTTTATACAACATTGAGATAAGAGATTCTCAGAGCAAGGCTTGCAGACATGTGTGGGGGCGGGTATACAAGTCAGCGTTTGAATTACATAATAACCTTATGTCTGTACTAACTGAAGCTAGTGATTGCCCCTCCCTCAGAGTCCCTCAGTAGCCTACAGCTCAGCAGGAGGGGGAGGGCCCTGTAAGCTCCGCAGACGTGCAAGACATAATATGGAAAGTAGTGAGTGGTCATTGGAATGGGGGATTCCTTCATGCAGGGGCAGTAGCATAATATTAGAGATATGAAAAAGGAAAGGAGACATTTGGGGGTGGAAGGCTTTAAGTGGGAGCAGGAAGAGATAAGGGGACAGGGGAGCTTGGCCAAAAGGTAACTAACTTTGGTTTTACAGACTAAATTAAAGGAGGACACTGCTGTGTATAATCCACCTTTTTTTTTTTTTCAAGCATCAGCATTCTAGAGGGACCATATCAAAACAGACCAGTGATCTCACTCGCTTTATTCTATACATATGTTTGTTAACTTGGCCCAAAGATAGACTCTTCTCTATAACTTATAACAATAAACATAAAAGTGAAACTTTAAATTATGCTGAGCAATCAGTGTTTCATTATTCTCAATTAAAATGGCCTGAGTATCAGATAGATATCCATCAATAAATTTAACATCCATCTAATGTTTTTTTAAGTCACTTAAAAATCAAGGAACTGAAGTTCAAGTGAGCACACTATAAAATTATGCTAAAGCAATTTATTTAATTAAAGTATTGACTAAATTTGTTCAAAGAAATATAAAAATAAGATACAACATGAAATAGTAATAATTCTCTATTACTTTCTAGTAATCATTTGCATTGCAGAAGTGGATTAAAAATAACCAGGCATATTACACTTTCTACAATAAATCTGGGGAGATCCAGCTATTTTCACTAAACCAATATTTTTGCTCTAGTCTTGCTTGGCAAGGAGTTACCTACCTAAGGTAAATTTGGGTTTGTAAAATGTTTCTCAGTTGGCTTATGTAATAATTTATTTTAATTAAGTGTATTTAAAGTGTTAGAAACCCAATGTTCTTCTTTCTGGGAATTTGAGGATTAGTGTATTTAAGTACTTATACTTTGTAAGCTTATTAGAACAAAAGTCCTTCCAGTTTCAGAGGCTTGCTAATTCAGTTATTAATATCATGGAGGGTATACTGCAAAGATGGCGCAGGAGTTAAGAGTACTTGCTACTCTTGCAGAAGATCAGAGTTCAGTTCCCAGAGTTCACATGAGCTGGGTAACAACCACCATGCATTCAGCTCCAGGGGCATCTGAATCCCTTTTCCTGCCTCTGCAGGCTCGCATCCTCACATGCACATACCACGCACAGACATATAAGTATTATTAACAATAAGATAAATCTTCCCAAAAAACCATCATGTGTGGTTAGGAAAATGCTGTACAACTGCACTGAAAACAGCTTTCCTGGGCTACGGAGCCTGAGACGGGTAGCTGAAAAATTGCAGCCACAGGTTGGAAACGGATACAGAAACAAAAGAAATCCTCACCACATCAAGTTGTGAAGAGCAGTTCATCTCATCATTTATATTGCTCTTGGGTAATTGTGCTTAAAACAGGCAGCTAGAGTAACAACAAAGAGAGGAGCAGAGTTTTTCCTTGTCTTGTGTTTTAAATTGCAGAAATTCGTACTTAACACGATTCTTACAGCGTCCTTAGGGCATTTGCCGTTAGTGAAGTCAGATGCCTGCCAGCCAAGCCTTTGCTTTAGATATTGTGGACTAAACACGCAAAGCATTGCTGGAAGGAGACCGCTGACCCTTACAGGTTGTCCTCTGACCTCCACACATGTGCTCATGCCCTTTTGCCACCTTATACCCCCAAGATACATACACTAAACAAGTGATATCCTGGGTTGTACCTCAGTTGGTAGAGTACCTGCATGGCATCCCTGAGGCCCTGGGTTCTTTCCCTAGCACTACCTAAAACATGCTTGGTGGTATACACACCTGGAGTCCCCAGCTGCTCAAGTATGAGGACCTGAGGTGCAGAATAGAAGCTACATGCTTGTGACTAGTGAAGCTGAAGTCCTCGCATCCTGGATGATGCCAGCCGAGCAGGTTATACATCACCAGATGACATCATCAGATGACACCATCAGATGACATCACCAGATGAAGGTTATGGAAGCAGCGCCTCTGGCATGTGCTTTGACCAGCTCGCTGTTGCCTGTGGTGGTGTGCTGTGGTGTTAGAGTGCTTCGGTTTTATCATAGCGACAGGAAAGTGACTGATACAAGGTAGGTGGAATCCATGAGACAAATTAGGGACCTGCCTGGAAAAGTGATGCCAGTGAGATTCAGATGGTTGCTATCAGAGTAAGAACTCTCTGAAGGTAGCAGGGTGTACACACACACACACACACACACACACACACACACACACACACACACACACCACAACTGGAACAGATGTCTGTATTTCCAGAAAAAGAGATTTAAAAGTTATTATGACTGTATTGCATGTGTTCAAATTTTGAATTGAATGGGACTAAAATTAGTAAAAACTACACACAATGTGAATGGAAAAATATGGGGCGCTAGCAGCAGCAGAGTACACAGTGTACTAAAGACTGGTGACAGTGAAGGCAGAGCAATAGGAACTGTTCTGAATGAATCATGGAGAAGAAAGGTTTTAAAATGGAGATAGCATCAGTATGACAACGTTTAGCCAAATACTATGTGATTGGAATATCCAAAGAAAAGAAAAAATATTTAGAGAAATAATATCTGAAAAATTTCTTAATTTGGTACAAACTATGAACCCATAGATGTGAACCCAAGAAACATAGAGAAAACTCCATCCAAGATTTTGAAAAATGATTCAGAAAGCAAAATAATAATAATAATAATAATAATAATAATAATAATAATAATAATAATAATAATAATAATAGTAAATAGTCATGCTTTATTTAAAAAATAAAATTTATGACACCTTTAATTCTAGAATTCAGGAGGCAGAGACAGGTGAACCTCTGAGTTCAGGGCCAGCCTGGTCCAGGACAGGAAGGGCTATACAAAGAAACCTTGTCTCAAGGAACCAAAAATAAAATAGGGCTGTCAGGATGATGTACGCCTTTAGTCCCAGTACTCGGGAAGCAGAGGCAGAGGCAGATAGGTCTCTGTGAGATAAAGGCCAGCCAGTCTACATAGCAAGTTCCAGGCCTACCATCACTACACAGTAGGACTCTGTATCAAGTAAAACAAAACAAACAAATGGACAAAACTTGAAAAATAACAAGACTGGCGTGTAACTGTGGGAGGACATTTGTCTAGCCTGTGTGTGACCTTTGGCTTGATCTCCGGCACTGGAAGGAGAAGGAGGGGAGTTTGAACTGGCTCGTGTTTTCAGAGACCTCACTTCAGGGTTGACTGTCACTCTATGCCAGGCAGTGTGGGGCATGGCAACAGGGTGTGATAGATGAGACCCGCTTACCGCATGCCAGCACGAAGGTGAAGAGACAAAAAGAAGAGAGTGGGGACAAAGTTGTGTTTTCCCAGGGCACACCTACAGTCTTGCAGGTCTTCAAGCTAGGCTAAGTTTACATAGGAATCTGCCCATGAACTATGTCAGAGCCCTCTGCAGCCCACCATTTCTTCCACAGCCCGTCAGATGGCAAGCAAGCCTTCCAGACTTCACTTCAGACCCAAATCATGACGTATACTCAGTGAGTGTACCTCTCAAACAACACTGACTGACAAGAGAGCTAAGCGATAAATTCATATGTAGCTCCAAATAGTCATCCGATAAAGAAATTGCATTTTAAAAGAGCAGGGAAGTCATAACTTCTGGTAATGAGAAAAGAAAATTCACTTTCAAAAGCCAGAAGAAGATGTAAAGTGGTAGGCTACTCAAAAAACACAGAATCGAGTAAGCATGTAGTTATGCACTTAAACTGCATGCTGCATACCTATAAAACCACCTAAAGGTAATTCCCAGTAACCAGCATTGGTGAGGATATTGAGGAGTTAGGGTTCTTCCATGCTATGGTTAGGAATGTGAGATGCTACCCCCACTTTGAGAAACAGGATAGTGGTTTAGAAAATGTCAAATACAGGGCTGGAGAGATAACTCATTGGATAAAGTGCTTGCTGTGTAAACATGAGGACCTGAGTTCAGGTCCCAGCACCCACATAAATGCTAGGTTTAGTGCTACACCTATAACCCCAGCGCTGTGGAACATAGGCCAGAGGATCTCAATTGCTGGTCAGTCAGTTCAGCTGAAATGGTGAGCTCCAGGTTCGGTGAGAGACCCTGCCTTAAAAACTAAGGTGGGGACAAAGATGATACCAATAGACACACATACAAATAAGCAAGGAAAAATCTGACATAGCCGAATTACCAAATTGTAGATTTTAAATATGTGTATGCCTTGTTATAAGTCATGTATGTGTTAATAAAGCTCCTTTAACAATGAGAAAAACCACTCCCCTGCTCTGTGTCACAATGTGAGGTGTATCCTTCGTGTCCCATGTTTTTAAATCTGAGAACCCATCACATTTAATTCTTTTCTGTCATTGACACTGTCTGTGTCCAATGTCAAAATGCATATTTCTTGTTAAGCATTCAGATATACATGATTGGTCCTTGTAAAGGAAATAACACCCAGGTTTGTAGGATTTAGGGACAGAGAATGCCTACAGAAGAGCTCACTCATTCACATCAAGACATACACACACACACATGCACACATATGCGCGGCAGCCTTTTATGTCTTGGCTCAGAATTGCCGCGTGATGAAATGTAGGCCACCAGATTGAATTACTCTATCAAGCAGCCGCTGCCCTGTGTTAATGGTAATTGCACAGATACTGCGGTCTTTCTGGGCAACATCTCAGATATTTACCTCCTACCGTTTTTCAATTCAAACCTTTGATGAAAATATTCCCAGTCCTTCTTTAAAGCAGACATCCAACTGTCTTTCTTGACAAAAGCAAGGTCTCTAAATCAGATCCCGACAATTTCTGACACAGCGGTCTACCCAAATCACCTTTTACCTGTGTCACTATGTCATTTCCTGAAGGAGAAAGTGTCCATCAGAGGAGCAATTGCTGTAGGTCTCGGGGCTAGAAGGTTGAGCCTGCCAGGAAAATGGAAGAAGAAAGGGGGGGAATTTATTTGTTCCTTTGACTTGAATTGAAGAAATTCAATGAGGGGTTGACTAAATATAATAAATGACATAGGGTTGTCATTTGTCTTAGATATCCACATATAGAAAGAAAAAATCTTAAAGATACTGTTCTTTTCAAGATGGTAGAGAGTAAAACATCAAATTGTTTTTATATTCATTTATTTACTCACTTTGTGCATGCATGCATGCATGCATGCCCACGGGAGTTTATGTGTACCACATGTATGTAAGTTCTGGAGGCGGCCAGAAGAAGGCATGAGATCCTCTGTAAATAGAGTTACAGATGAGTTTGTGTCTTCAGATAATGGGTCATGAGAACCAAACTCAGATCTTCTAGAAGACTAGTGTACACTCTTAATTTCTCAGCCATCTCTCCATTTCCTAAAACATCGAGTTAATTTCCCTCCCTTCATCCTTTTCCCCCCAACATCCCCTATCTTCCTCCCTCCCTGTTTTCCTCTCTCCCTGTCTTCCGTTGTTGTTGTTGTTTTGCTGTTGACAGGGACTTATGTATCCCAGGCCTTGCATATTCCATGTAGCCACAGTTGAGTCTGGACTCCGATCCTTCTGCCTCCATTTCGAGTTTGTGTGATTGTAGTCATCTGCCACAACACCCGGCTTTATTTAATGTTTCCTACAAGCTACAGCTTTTAAAAAGGCAGTAAAAACATGGTTGGTTTTTGTTTGTTTCTGCCTTTTTAAAATGTATAGTTTTGATTGGATACCCTAACCTTACAATATATAGCAATTTTGTTATTTATTTATTAATTAATTTATCTATCTATCTATTTACTTTTGGGGCCTCAGATCACCTTCTCCTCTACCTCCTGTCCCTGTGGAACAGATAACACTTCAATAAGTAAAGGTCACAGAAGCACTGCCCCTGGCTTGTGCTGTGAACAGCTTGTCATTGAATCATGGTGGCATCACACTGGCTGGGGAGCAGGATGTGGCGACAGGAAAGCCAGCGCTGCTGAGAAGGCCTGGATGACCTGAGAGTGAACCTCTGTGTTGATCTCTCTGGCTGGTGTTGGCTGGACCCTGATCTCCCATTTTGCTGGAAGACTGTACTTGCTAATTGCTTTTCTGGATCCAATTGTAGCATCGTATGTTTGATGGATGGAGCCCTCTGGGGACTGGCTTCCCAGGTTTGGTGAATGAGCAGCTGAAGGCACAGCAGGCTCGCTCCCTGCTGCCAGCCCGAGTTTGTTCTTCCCAAGTGGATGCCTCATTATGCCATAAGCTTTGGAATGTCATTTGCCCAGAATACTGTCAGAGAGTGATGTTCTCCTGTGCTCGCTCTCTCTCTCTCTCTCTCTCTCTCTCTCTCTCTCTCTCTCTCTCTCTCTCTCCTTTCTCTCTCCCTCCCTTCCTCTCTCCCTCCCTCCCTATCCCTCCCTCCCTCTGTGTATGTATGTGTGCATGTTTGTCCTGTGTGTGCATGTGTGTAGGCACATGTGTACTCACACTTCTATGTACATATTTATGCACTTTGGTATGGAGGCCAGAGGTCAGTGTTAGCGTCTTTCTCTCTTACTCACCATCCTATTTCTGTTGTGGCAAGATCTCTCTGAACCCAAGGCTTGTTCATTAAGCTGGACTGGCCAGCCAGTGAACTTTAGCGTGTCACTGCTGTCTCATCAGTGCTCGAATTACAGATATATACCACCCCACCTATCCTTAAAGAAAGAAACAAACAAAACAACTAACTAAAAATAAAATTCACCGTGTGCGTGGGTGCATTGTGTATGCACACATGCTCGTGTCAGCATTTGTTTTGTATGAAGGTCAAAGGACCACTTGAGAGAGTCAGTTCTCTCCCTGTGTCAAGCCTGGCCAGCAAGTGCCTTAAACAACTGAGCCATCTTACCGTCCTTATGCTTGTCATTTTATGTAGGTTCTAGGGATCCAAAGGCAGGCCACCATGCCAGCAAGCACAGAGACCCCTGAACTCCAGCCTTGTATTGCAGCCTATGCTGTTATTGACCCCCAAAGGCTCTCTCCGACTTAGCATGGTCCCAATCAGGGCCTGATAAAATTTTAAGGCAGAGAACAGAGCTATAACATGGAAACTGGGAAGCATTAGATTTGGGACTAAAGCATATACATGTCTTAGGATCTCAGAGCAGGAAGGGAGAAGAAGGAAAAACGTTTTCACCTGTCTGGCTACGTAGGTCCTTGGATGCAGCTAGCCTTTACTCTGATGTGGCCAAATACATCGGCGAACACACTGAAGAGCAAGAATACACTGAGACTCCTTTGAGGAGCTTGCACTTGTCTATTCAGAGGTGAAGGAAGCTGTTCTTGGGAAGGAGTGAGCCTCTCTGTGGCTGCCATTTGTTCCAGTTCTCTTCTCCTGGTGTCCTTCTCTGGCCTTTTTACAGAGTAAAGGCTTAGAGAGGCCACCAGGAACATAACAGTTATTGAAAGCTTACGGCATCAAAGGTCCCTGAAACCTCTAATATCTGTCTCTTCCGGTTGTACTTGAATTCTTTGAACTGAAGCCCAAGCCTGGGTTTGCGCTGTGCTGGGGTGGGGGTGGGGGTGTAATTAATATATATTGATAAAAATATAGAGAGAAGATATATAAAGAAAATAGGTATATATTGAGAGAATATATGTATGTAGAAAGAATACATATTTACATTTTATATATACATATATATATATATATATATATATATATATATATATATATATATATACTTACTATATAGAGAGAAAGAAAGAATATGAAGGTAAAGGGACCAGGTCCCCTAAATAGCCTATAAATAAATGTTCCTAGTGGCCTATGTTCTCCAGGGAGGTCCCCACTACTAGTGGCGCATTCACATAATTCATGGATAACGTCAATCTTCCTGGTCTAGTCACCTTTCAGGGTCACACCTCAGGCCCTTCCTGTGTCAGGCACTGCGGCCTAAATACTTGTATTTTCATTGGTGTGCTTCTTAATACCCCAAACCAGACTGCAGGCAGTGTGGTATGTCAGAAAGAATAGTTTATGGACTGTAGTCAGGACCTGAAAATCTCAAGCGGTGTTCTCTGAGATGCTGGTTAGTGTTAAGTTTGTTCATTCTGTGTCTGCCTGGTGCTTGGGCATAACAGGATTTTATATATTCTCTTTATCAGGGTGAGGGATACATAGTTATAGTTTGTAGCCTTAAAAGGGTGTCTATAAAAACAGCCCCTGTTTCTTAAAGCATACTGAGGTCGTCTATCTGTATTCACCCCCAAACCCTCATTTTACATTTTACATTTTAGCAACACAGGAAATTCAGGTGGTTCTCAACCGCCATCACATTGGAGGCTTTAACAACTCGGCTGAACATTAACAAAGTATTCAATGGCCAATACATTCTACCAGTCTTAAAAGGCCACGATGTACTTGATGAGGAATCCATGAAAGGAGATTGTATTACTGTGATTAAAAACGCTGACCAGAGGCAAACTAGGGGAGGAAATGATCTATTTTTCTTACAGTTCCATATTGCAGTCCATCAGTGATAGAACTCAGAGCAGAAACCGAAACAGAAACTGTGCAGGAATCCTTTCCCATTGGCTTAGGCTCAGCCAGCTTTCCTGTACAACAGCTCAGGATCACCTGCCTAGGGACAGTGCTGCCTGTAGTGGGTTTGACTTTCCTGCATCTATTAGCAAGCAAATCAAGACAGTCCCCCACAGGCATGCCCACAGACCAATATGATTGAGGCAGTTTTTTCCTGTTAAGGTGCCCTCTTTTCAGGGGACCTTGGGTTGTGCCAAGGTGAGCTTGTGGGGGATAGGAAACAACGTGAGGGAATTGGTTCTTTCCTTGTACCCTGGGTCCTGTGTCTTACTAGGTTGTCAGTCTTGGCAGCGGGTGTCTCCCGACTGACCCATTCATTCCTTGGCCGTCTTAAACCTGCAGTCTCTTGAACACCAGAACTCAGGCTTCTTTGGGATCCATTGGTGGCTCAACTCCGCACTCATTAAACAGTTCCCCAGTTTACCTCATAAATGTGCTGTGTGATGGGTGGCTAGGAGGTCTGGGTGATGAAATTTGATGCTAAGCAAAGGCTGGCCTTAAGACACAGATTTTTTTTTTTTCCCTTTCACACCGTTGTGAATTTCCTGACATCCCACTCCAAATACATCACGCTCATGTTTTCTCTTCCCCCTCACGGCTGTCAGAAGCGGTGCTTCTAGACACTAACATGAAGACGTTTGGAAAGGCCTTCGTGCACGTCTGACGCTGGGGAGCTGATGAAGAATGAGCCAGCTACACAAAGCTGTGCTTGCTCTTCCCAACCCCGTCCTCATCGCTTTTGTAATATGTCCAATGAAACTGTGGCTTTCCCCCCCCACCCCCTTCCTCCTTTCCATTTCTCAAATTCTTCTGTGATAGAGCTGTGATTCGCAATAATCTTGTCATACCACGCTCAAAATACGACTAAATGAAGACATTTGTGAAAGGCAATGATTGTAAATCACATGCAAATTTCAGCCTGGCTGGAATTAATCAATACAGGAACAGAACCTTCATCCCAGACATAATGATGCCGCTGCTAATCCCATAGCGTTCTATTTCCATGGGAACTGGGCTTTTAGTTTGAGTCAAATCTCCCTTCTTTTTTTCCTTGAAGACAAAGTACAAGGGTTTTGTGGGTTGTTTTTTTGTTTGTTTGTTTGTTTGGGTTTTTTGTTGTTGTTGTTGTTGTTTTTAAATCTTAACAGTAACTTCTTTGGGGGACGCGGAGCTGTTAGGAGGGAACTAAGAGGTAAATGAAGGACTGTCTGGGGCAGTTAGCATTTCCTTTTAAGTCCCAGGCGCTTAGTTAGTGAATCTTTTCCTTGATTTTTTTTCTTTTTTCTTCACACTTCCGATTTTGATTTTAAAAAGTCTTTGACAGTTTAATACATGTATATAGTGGATTTTCATCATTACACCCCACGACCCTCTCTCGCCTCCTCCTCTCTCCCCCCTGGTCACCTCCTTCTCCTTTCATGCCTTGCTCTGCTGGTCTAATTGTGACCCACAGAGGCTAATTAGGATTGCTTGCTTGAGCAGGAGCACATTGTCTACTGGGGCACGGATAACTCATTTAAAGGTCCCGGGCTTGGGGCTTCAGAGGGACACTTAGGTGACTCGTCCTTTGGGATAAGCAACTTACCCAGGAGGATTGTCAATGCTGCAGAAGGACAGCATGACAGTGAAAGGCTAGGAGTTGGACAGATTCCCTGGTAGGCAGACAGATACCGAGAGGGGCCAAAGATGGTGAGCTTCCAAGATGGCCTGCTTCTTCCTCACCCCCTACTGACCTAAGACAAAAGCCTGGCAGCTTAAACCGAAGACCTTGTAGGCTTTTTCCGTTCTTTCCTTCCCCAAGCCGGACGCTTGCTGCTGAATTGGGATCAGCTAGTTCCAGGCCTGATCGGGACAGGCTGCCTTTGGGACCCTTCACCCGTCCTGTCTGTCTACAAACCGACCAGCACTACATCAGGCCTGGAAGGCTCTTCAGGAACTGAAAACATCCCAGGCCTGGAGCTGAGCCTGCATTTTCAGCTTCCTGAGTCCCACCCTCGGGGCTTTTTCTCTGTGGGTTTGCACCCGTGTGTGTTTTCTCACCCCCCAGTCAATGGCCTTTCTTCAACTGCTGACTGTCTGCTGCTGTCTGCGGTTTTTAAGATTTCTCTGTTGCTACCTGTTGTTACCCAAGAGCCTGGTTGCCTTTTAGCAAATGTGAGAGAGAGAGAGAGAAAAAAAGGCCTCTAGATTGTTTCATTTTGGAGGTTCATCACCATTCCTGGTGATGGAGCCTGAGGTGAGTTTCAGGCCCAGGAGACAGGGTAGAAGCCCTTCCTACAGGTTTCAGAGGGTGTGGCCTCTAACCAGAGTCACCTGTGAGGGAAGAGACAGCCTGTGGTCTGGGTTCCAACACTCCCCAGCAGAGAGAAAGGAAAGAAATTGACATCTTTCCCTAGCTTCCATTAACCGCCATTAGTGTCTCTCTGTGAGGGAGGGGGCCTTCTGTTTTTCATTTTGTTCTCTCTTAGTTTTTTTTTTTTTCACCTCTGAAATTTTAAGGCTCTTGGAATGGTGGGAAACACAGTCCTCATTGTTGATTAAATAAACACCACAAATAAACACTACTAGTATCTAAAGGAAAACTTCCCTAATTTTTTAAGGTTAGCCCTTCCGTCATGTCTGTTGTTTAGTTGTTTGTTTCCTTTTGTTCTGCTTTTGTTTGTTTTTTGTGTTGTTGTTGTTGTTGTTGTTGTTGTTTCGGCTTTTCTGTTGTTTTGATTGCCTTCGTTGAGTTTAGTTGGAGTTTTTGTTTTGTTTTTAGAGAATTGTTTATTATTATGTATACAGTGTTCTGCCTACATGTACACCTGCCCACCAGAAGAGGGCACCAGATCTCATTATAGATGGTTGTGAGCCACCATGTGATTGCTGGGAACTGAACTCAGGACCTTTGAAAGAGCAGCCAGTGCTCTTAACCACTGACCCACCTCTCCAGCCCTGGGTTTGGTTTTGTTCCAAGACAGAGTCTCATTCTGTAGCCGAAGATATCCTAGATGTCATCATGTAGCCCAGGCTGGCCTTGGAATATTAAGATACATGTCTTCCTGCCTTGGCCTCCTGAATGCTGAAGTCACTGCACTTCGCTTAGATTGTTTAAAGATAATTGTCACAAAAATCACACTTTCTGGGGAATCCCCTGCAGTCACTGCTCTTTCCCTGCTGACTTGGGCTGTCAGTCTCTGTCATTTGCTTCGAACAGAAGACTTGTCTGGCTTCTTCATGCTTGGCTACTCGTCTCTAGCATTTTATTACTCAAGCAGTTTAAATAAAGAATTTGCAGAAAGCTGGAGTTATATGCAGCACACCCCCCCCCTCCCTTTTATGTTTTTGTTTTGATTCAGGGTCTCCATTTGTAGCCCTGGCTTGTCTGGAACTCACTTGTTATGTAGACCAAGGTGGCCTCAAAGTCACACAGATCCACCTGTCTTTGCCTCTCAAGTGCTGGCATTAAAGACATACACCACCATGCTTGGCCTTAATTTTTTTGACAAACGTTTTCAGTAGAAATTACAAGGTCATTATTGCTTGCTAAGGGAAATCCTTGTGGAGTTATTGGAGGCAGGGGTGGCCCCCTCGCATGGCCTCACCAGGAGCTGCTGCCTGCCCCTTTGCAGGGCCTAGGACAGCTAGTTAGGCCTTGATTTTGAAACTGATTGATTACAGCTGCTGATGAGGTTATTCTGCTGTCAAGGTAAAGTATAAAAGTAAGGATGGTTGTTTTCTTTTTCCATTTCTTGTGTGTCTGTGGTATGTATGCATGTTTGTGGGTGCACAAGTGTGCGATGTGTATGTACACGTTTGCACATGCATGTAGAGGCTGTCATGAATCATCCTCAATGAGTCTTCTTCCTTATTCATTGAAGTAAGGTCTCTCTGTCAAACCCAGAGTTTGCCAAAATGGCCACACACACACACACACACACACACACACACACACACACACACACAGACACACACACACATAGACACACACAAATGCACATGAGCATGCATCTCATACACACTGAGAATGCAATACAAAATTTAAAACAAAATAGAAAAAATTGTAGTTGAAAAACATGCCTGCTGTGGGGAGTGATCAGGCAGCATGGTGTACATAAAGAGAGAAGACAAGCAAAAGGAAAGGCTTGAAGAGATGATAAGTGAAGACGTTCTGACAAGAAAGCACAGATCTAGTCAGGATAAGTGGAAAGAAAAGCGCGCCTGTGTACACTGAAGTCAGACAGCTGTAAGTAGAAGATGAAGGTGAAACCCTCAAGACAAAACCTAAAGCAACAACAACAACAAAAACTACATACGTGAGGAGTCAGCAGGATTTATGCCATGTGTCCTGCAATCTACAACACAAGGTCAAGTTCTTGAGAACCCAAAAGTGTGCTAGATGTCCTGGTGCATGCCTTTAGCCTCGGCACTTGGGGGCTGCAGCAGGCACAATAGTGAGACCCTGTCTCAAACGTACACATGCGTGCATACACACACACACACACACACACACACTCATATACTTATACACATACGTACATTCACACAATCATTCACATACACACATTTACACACACACACAGTCACACATACTTTCACACATTCATATACGCATTCACACACATGCACACATTCACACTCCCACACCTACATTCACACCTACACATACACATGCACACACATACTCACACATTCACACACACTTTCACACTTTCACACATACACACACAGTCACAATACATATTCACACACAGAGACACACATGCTTTCACACATTCACACACATGCACGCAATCACACTCACACATACACACATTCACACACATACACAGTCACACACAGTCATACATACATTCACACACACAGCCATACAAATTCATACAACACACACACACACACACACACACACACACACACACACACATACACACCTGTGCAGTTAGAAGTAAGGTGGAGAGCCAGCTCAGTAGTTGAGAGCAGTCTTTCACAGTGCTCTTACGGAGAACCCAGGTTCAGTTTCTAGCTCCTACAGGACAGCTCACAGGTATCAGCACCTGCAGCTTCAGGGGATCCAAAGCTCTCTTCTGCCTTCTGCAAGCACTGCGTGTAGATGGTTCATAGACACCAATGCAGTGCAAACAATAAAATAAAAATATATAATAAAATAACAGTAATGAATATACCTTTAACATAGTTTGCTATATTTAGGACCTATCTTTTTTAAATGAAGGTACAATTGAGACTGTCAGTTGAACATACTATGCACCTAAGTTTTTGAAGTATGTATATGCCAAAAATTCTCTGCTAGCAGACTAGTACTATTAGAGATGCTTTTTAAAAGTTACATTTATTATTATCTAGTGTGGGTTTTGGTGGCTGTGCAAGTGTGACAGTGTGGTTGTAGAGCTCAGAAGACAGCTTGTAGAAGTTGCTTCTCTCCTTCTAACATGTGGGTCTCAGAAACTGAACTTACTTGGCCAGTGACTTTACCTACTGAGCCATCCTATTGGTCCAAGAAATGTTACGTGAAGCTTTTTAAGGGTTGGTATTATGGTGCTGCTGAGAACATTTGGTTTTAATAAGGAACAAAGGACACCAGGAATATGAAATTGTTGATAAATATGAAATACATTTCCTTTAATATTTTGAAAACGAGGTTAAAGCCAAAATTCACTAGACGCACAGAAGCACAATACAACCTCTGACTTGTGTTGATATAGGCATTGAGCTAAGTCTATATTCATTTAAAAATTATTTTACATTTATTGTGTGTGTGTGCATGGGACAACATATATGTTGAGGTCAGAGGATAACTGAGAGTTAGTTCTCCTCTTCCACCATGTATGTCCTGGGGATCTAAACTGGTTGGTTGCTTGTTTTTTCCTTCCTTCCTTCCTTCCCTCTGATCTTCCTCCCTCTCTCTCTCTCTCTCTCTCTCTCTCTCTCTCTCTCTCTCTCCCTACCTCATTTTCCCCCTTGCTTTCCTTCAGAGTTCTAAGAAATACCTTCAGGGAAAAGACTCAAAAAAGATCAATGAATGTGTAATAGAGACCAAAAGTCGCTTACAAAGCTAGTTATTTGCTATTGGGTACAGGTTTAAAACAACAATTAGAGTTTTCTTGAAGGGTTGTAACATACATCAGAATAAAATTCTGACAATAATAGTGGAAGTAAAGTAGGGGAGAACTGGAAACTTACCATTAAAATGTATTTCCACTGTGGGTAAAGACTATATAGCAACATTTGTAAATAGCATCAAAGTTAAAATCCCATCTTTTGACGTCTAGACCAGTCAGTGCAGGAAACATTAAGGCAAAGTTTAGTATGTTAAGTACATTTAATAAGCCAGTAAAAGAGGTAACTGAAAATTATGGAAAATCCTGGGTACAGAAGAAGCCAAAAAATTAAAAAGTAGGCGCTGGAGAGATGGCTCACCAGTTAAGAGTGCTTCCTGGTTGCCAATACTAAGCCAGGTGGCTCACAGTTGCTACAGGGCATCTGATGCCATCTTTTGGCTTCCTTGGGCACCTGCACCTCACGCATACAAAATTTAAAGGGGAAAGAAAACATAATTAAAAACTAATTATCAGTAAATCTACAACGGACCAGAAATAGAAGAAACCTTGAAAAGTATAGTGGAACTCTACCAATCATTATCAAATAAATCTGGTCAGAAAGTAGACGTTAGGCCGGGTGTGGTGGTGCACGTCTTTAATCCCAGCACTCGGGAGGCAGAGGCGGGCGGATCTCTGTGAGTTCGAGGCCAGCATGGTCTACAAAGTGAGTCCAGGATGGCCAAGGCACCACAGAGAAACCCTGTCTCGAAAAACAACAACAACAACAACAACAACAAAAGTAGAGGTTAGAGAATTGGATAGAAAACAAAGCCCAGTTGTGGGCTGTGTTTAAAAGGCCATCCTGTAGAAGGATGCAGCAGTATTAAGACTAAAAGGGTATAAAACAGTGTACTATGAACTTTAAGTAAGAACATTGAGACTGTCTTAAGACTAGAGAAAGGAGACTGGGGACCGACCATTAGCAACAGAGCAATATGCCCAAATGACAAAAGAGTAGCGTTGTGCTACGTAACATTAGATCCTTCATCAAGGATGGAGTTTTGGGAGACATCGGTCATCAGTTCCAAATAGATGCTGCTCCTGCCTGGAAGACCTAGGTTTGTTTTCTAGAACTCTCATTAGGCAGCACCCCACCACCAGCAACTCTTAAGTTCAAGGGGGTCTGACAACGTCTTTTTTGGCCTCTCGGGGCACCCGAATGTAGTTGGTGCGCATACATACATGTGCAGGCCCACAGTCATGGAAGGAAACAAGTACATTAGGAAATTGTAAGCGTTTAAAGAAAAATGTATATGTAAACAATAACAGAGCTTCAGAATGCCTAAGGCAAAAAATGAATAACACTCTGGGCAATGACCACAAGCCCACCTGTGTGGCAGGAGATGTATTTGCACAGACTCACACAAGGCCGCAGACAGGCAATTAGTACCAGTGACCTTGACTTAGCTGTTACCTATAGAACATTTCTCTCAACAGTTTGTAGGTGCACATGGCACATTTCTTGATGACAGATCATTTTATGAGTTACAAAATACAGTAAATATTAAAAATCCTTGACACGATGCAAATAACACTCACTGGCTACAGTAGATTTCCACTGAAACTGGGTAACAGGGAGATACCTAGGGACTCCCTCCCCCAACCCCAGTCTTACAAATTAAAGAGCATACACCCAGATAACCCGAGGTCTAAGAAAGAATTACAAATTCAATTTTGTTTTGGTGTCTTAAAGCCTTTTATTGGTGGTCACTTAAACATGACGTAGGCACACTATGCTCCTCATCCTCACATATAGTTAGTAACTGAGAGTTGCGGGGCTTTGTGGTGGTATAGTGTATAATGTATTTTAACTACTTCTGGCTGAGGGCCTTTCTCTTTTGACTCATTTGGAGAAATTATATCAAATTTGACAGTTAATTAGTATGAAAAATACACCTGACTCCTGCCTTATTTAAAAAAATATACCCACACATATTTATCTATGTGTCGACATATCTATGTACCTGTGTATCTATCAGTGTGTCTGTCTGTCTGTCTATCTATCTATCTATCTATCATCTATCTCGTGTGTGTGTGTGTGTGTGTGTGTGTGTGTGTGTGTGTGTGTGTGTGTTTCTCTGGGCTAGGGAGAGGGAACTTTTGGGACTGATTCTTTCCTAACATTGGACTCGGCAACAAACAAGCAGAAGTTGAGTAACTGCCACAGTGCAGCTGGACCTCACGTTGCAGAAGCCATGCTGGGAGTTGGTGAACCCTGAGCTATCCCAGTGTGGATTGGCTTTGCAGATCTGTGGCCTAGCTTGTCTGTCACAGTGTCCACTGTCTACTTTCACCAAGAAGCCTTTCCTCATGTAAACTCCTAGCTGCTTCCCAGTATTTATGACTACTGGCACGAGACATTGGGTTGTATAGTTGACTGAGTCGGGAAGTGGATTTTTTTTTAATTAACAGAATAAAGCAAACAATGGCAAGGCTGGGGCTTTAGGTTGGTGGGTGGAGTGCTAGCCTAGCTTTCCTAAAGTCCTGGTCTCAGACTCCAGGACAAACAGCATAAACCAGACATAATAGGCTGCACCTGAGTTTCCATCACTCAGGCTCATGGGTTAGAAGCTCACGGTCTCCCTTGACTGCACTGTAAGTTTGAGGTTGGCCTGGGATCCCTGAGACCTTTGTCAGAGAGCAACAGATAAAGTTCTGCTGGGCTTAAATGAAAGCATGAGAGTGCATGTTTTGGAAGAATAATGCAAACTATAATAGAAGTTAGGGGAAGAATCCTTATTATATCTCTAAATCAGAACCTTTGGTAACCTTAATATTTGGAAATATATATTAGGTTTTTGGTGACATAGTGGTCCTTAATAAAAGAGAAAATGAAGTCAGTTGCTTCTGGTGGGTGAATGCATTTTGGTTTTTCCATTTTCCATTTTCTTCTGAAAACAGCAGCTGTTATGGCGAATATGTTTTTGTCCCCAAGTATTAGATTATCATTTCTTCTTTATTGTCAGGAAATGATAATACAAGATGTTCTCTAATATAAATAAAAAGAAAAACAACTGTGTCTGCACTGATGTGTGTGCCTGCTCATGTTCTGTACCATAGCAAAGTCAGGACACACAATTTCTTTTGGTCAGCTGCTTCATGCCCCAGGCTCCCTGGCACGTGAGCTTCCAGGGGTCTTTCTGTCTTTCCTCCCTTCTCACTGTATGGATACTGGGCTTTACGGCACATGCGATCCTGCCTGGCTTTGCATGGGTTCTGACATCCTGATTTTTGCATCTGGGCTTTTGCACAAAAACAACACTTTCCTCCACGGGTCCGTCTTCAGAACGACCCTCTTCTCATATTTTAAAGTCCTACTAACGGAATGGAGAGCCCAGCACTGAGGCTTGTGTGTCACTTCTCTTGTTTTATGTTAGTTGTATAACATAGTTTCTGTATCAGGATCCTGTAGCTTAAGGTTTATTTTGATAATTTGCTTGATTTGGCAAACACCCTTGTGTTTAAAAAAAATTCCTCAAGTAAGAACTGTTTTATTTTAGGAAGGAAAAAAACCAAACCACCAACCCAAGTTGAGTGCCTTAAATGAGTATTTCTTGGGGGAACGCTACAGAGCTTATGGCCAACAATTGCCAATTGTTCTTAAGAGCAGACATGCCACCACCATAGTATGACCTAACACCCTTATCTCTTTGCCTTCGCAAGGTTGCTACTCATGAACTTACAGCTATGATGACCCTATTTGTTGTCAAGTACTCAGGCTGTAGAGAGAACTCAGTAATTGAGTGTTTGTTCTTGCAGAGTGCCGGGGTGTGGTTCCCAGCACCACAGCCACCTGCTACTTTAACTCCAGGGGATCCAGTGCCTCATGCTGGCTGCTGAGAATGCATGGGTTGATTCTCAGTTACTCCTCTATACACACGCGTGCACATGCATGCACAAATATACACGATTAAAAATAAAATAAGGGGGCAGGCATGATGCCTCATGCTTTTAATCCCAGTATTCAGAAGGAAGAGGCAGATAGAGCTCTCTGATTTTGGGGCCAGCCTGGTCTGCAGAGAAAGTTCCAGACCAGCCAGGGCAACCTGTCTATAAATAAATAATTATTTTAAAAAGAAATACAAGTGGTATATGAATGTAGACTACAGGTGTTTTATGAAATACCTACCATTGGGGAGGGGGGGAAACATAATTTACCATACCTAGAATTTACTTGAATTTACCATATATAATTTAGTCACATCACCTGCTAACATGTTACGTGGAGGTGGTGTCATAGATAACAGTGATGGCCACAAAACTTTGATGAATATACCTTTCTGTCAATGTAGCATTCCCCAAATAGCTCAAGATCCCAATATATTTGTCATACTTACTGAGAATAGAAATGATAAAAAGCTCTCATTTTGGTAGAAATCAGGAGAGAGGAGGAAATCTGGTAGCCCATCAGACTTGCCGTAACAAAACAAAACAGTTTGAGGCTGGAGGGAGGGCTCAGTAGTTCAGAATGCCTACTGCTCTTGGAGAGGACCAGAGTTCAGTTTCCAGCACTCAGTGTCTGCAGCTCACAAGTGTAATTAACTCAAGCTCCCGTTTCTCTCACACCCAGTAGCTGAACTTATATGCCCGTACCTTTACATAAGCAGATGTGCATGTATGTGATTAAAAATGATAAATAGGCAGCTGGAGAGATAGCTCAGATGTTAAGAGCATTTCGTTTTCTTGCAAAAGTCCTGAGTTTAGATTCCCGCGCACACACACAACAGCTCACCACTGTTTATGTCGTCAGCTCCAGGGCATCCAAAGACAGGACATGCACATGTGCACTTACGTATGTGCAGGTGAAACACCCATACACATAAAATGTAAGTGGATCTTTAAAATAATAAGTGTTAAAACTTTAGTCTAACCCTCATATACACACACAAATGCATGCGCGCACGCGCGCGCGCACACACACACACACACACACAAACCTTATGTACATACACAACCTGTTTTAATCCTCTGCTTTCCTAATGGCAACTTGGTAGCTAAATATTTCTTTTAAGGTTTTATATTTTTTTCATTTCTTTCTTTCCTTCTTTTTTGTAGTACTGCTAAATGAACATGCATTTTAGATCAGATACTCATGTGAAAAGAGCCAAGCCCTTTATTAAGAGATAACTCACCTCCATGTAACCTTTCTTTATTCAGTGCCCTCACCTGTGCTTTGTATAGACAGAAATGGCTTAGGTAAAAGTAAAAGGATAGTCCTTAATTTTATTTGGGTGTGGTTCATTTGCTGGGTGATGGATAGAAATTTCAGCCTTTTAGGCATGTGGGAAGGTGTTTTAATCGACTGCCTATCTAATGGGGGAAATGCTGGCAGTTTGTACTTTCTGACTAAACTGACTTAAAGCAGGTAACCAAGCCTGTGTTAAATTTGAGGCTTTCCTTCAAAATAGCTCCTTGCAAACTGTCAGGTGGGATGCTGTTGTCGCAAGCTGACTGGTATAGATGGATGAAGGATGTCAGGTAATAAGACAAAGAGAGAAATGTCAGTCACAGAGAATCCGTTCTCCTCCCCTTCTAGCCACATCTCTGCTTGCCTTCCACCCTTTGCTGTTCTCTTCTTGAGGGTGTGGAAACAGCCCCCATCCTGGCCTCGGCTGCTAGATTCTCGCCATTAAGCAGCCCTCACGGATTTGGTGGGTGCCTCCTTTTCATTAGTATTTGCAGCCTGTTCACCAGCGAAGTGATTATGTTAGGCAGGGACATCACATCACTTACATTTCATAGCTCAGTGCAATTTTCATAAACTGCAAGGCAACATCCAAAAAAACATGACTCAGAATTAGAGTTTCAGAAGATTATTATATAGACATTATTTCCCTCAGGTCACGGGCTTTAGTCAAATTTGGAGGAGAATGAAATTGCCAACAGTGAAAAGCAGACAGGAAGGTATGAGTTCATGAGCAGAGAAATAACATTTTCATTTGTTCCTTCCCCATGGGAAAGATTCAGCATTCCGGTAAATGGAGACGGTTATAAGAAATGAATTTTTGTCAGCGGGGATGTGATTTTAAGGCTCACTTATCCATTGGCAATCTAGATTCCTAACCCCAGGAATCTAGGAAATTGCTACAGAATGTAGTCTTTATTATAAACAAGTTTTTTTTTGTAGTCTCCCCCCCACCCCCATTTTTTCCCCCTCGGTCAGATTTTTGAGACAGAGGACCACATTTCTTCCTGTGTTTCAGAGGTCAGATGGATGCTGAATTCGCCTCCTCTGCTTGAGTTTCTAAGCCCTGCTGCTGGTTTGTGAGGACAATTTTCTTTCTTCCTGCTTTATGTATACAGTCTGCTCCCATTGCCTTGGCTTTGCTTTAAGCTAACACAAAGTCCACAGCATGGGAAGGCAAACCACGGTGAGGAATGGCTCCACGAGCTGACCGTGGCTGTTTTTTAGGACACCCTGAGTTCCTGTTCCCCTGGTCTCTGACTTTTTGTGTATCTAGACCTAAGAATCCAGGACTGGGGAAAGGCCTTTCCCACCACCTTCGCTGACCTCCTCTTTTCAGCTAACACAATATCAACAGCAAGGTGAGACTCAAAAGGATGGCAAGGGACGCGTCTTGAGCTCTGCCTCTCTCCCTGGCCTTTTCAGGATGCCCTGAGCTGCTGCTCCTCCCTGTTCCGTCTTTTGATGCCTACAGGTCTGAGATAATAAAACACGGAAGAGGCTTTCCTCTACTGCATTTGCTTTTGCTGATATCCCGCTCTGTTTATACAGTGCAACATCAACAAGTGTGTAAGACGCTAAGCCTGGCGAGCTACATTGCTCCATGGACCTCACCTTTATTCCTGGCATTTCCAGGATGCTCTGAGCAACCACTTCCCTTTCCTCAGCTCCTTTTATGTCTCTGGACTGGAGAAATTCATGCAGAAAGACTGACTTCCCAGGTTGCTGCCATTCTCCCCAGGTCTGAAGAACCAGGATTTGCAAGGTTTCTGTCGGGTAATCCCAGGCAGCCTTCTTCATAATTAAAGAATGTTCTTCCAGGGGAAATTTTTATTTTCCTTCTTCAATCTCGTCTGATGCTTCTCAGCCCATCACTCATTCATATTCCATGCAGGGGTTCTCCTGCTCGCTATTGTAAGTCTGTGAGAGCAGAAGACGTTTCATATCACCTAAACCCTTCATTTCTAGAGATGCACATAGGTTCTGTAATATTAATCTCACCTTTATGTTTTTTTCAATTTTTAATAACTCAGAAATATGTATATCTAATACCTCCTTCCCCTGTGCATTTTTGCCTATTTTAATATTTCCCAACGCTATAAACTGTTTGTCTGGCTGCATTCTTCTTAGACAGCACTACCACCTGCCATAGTTTACTGAGAGCAAATCACGGTGCTTTCTCTGTTAATATGTCTACATTGTCGCGGTTGTGAAAATCATGGCTATAGTTGGTTAATAAATGAAAATTGATGACTCTCGCTTAGTTCACTGAATTCGGCACAGGAAATTCATCATAAGCTATGAACTAAATGTGCAAGGGTCCTGAAAGGAAGGGAAAAGGGCTCTTATGCAGGCGAAGAATACCTATTTGTCTGCACGGCACATGTAGTCATGTGTGTGCGCGTGTATTCGTGTACATGTGTGCCCTTTCAAGAACTGAGGTCAGAGGAGGACATTGGGTGTAGGATGCCTAGACCTTGAAAGGATGCATGCATGTACACACACACACACACACACACACACACACACACACACACACAATTACCTTTAGAGACATATGATTACAGATAAATTTTTAAAAATAATTTATTTTTATTTTATGAGTGCTGATGTTTTGCCTGCACGTATGTCTGTGTGAGGGTATCAGATCTTGGAGTTACAAGCAGTTGTGAGCTGCCATGTGGGTGCTGGGAATTGAACCCCGGTCTCCTGGAAGAGCAGTCAATGCTCTTAAGCACCGATCCATCTCTCCAGCCCCCAAATAAAAACTTTTTAAAGGATTTAAAAAAATAGCATTTTGTATAAATATTAAAGAATATCCCGTAATATTGATGTTTCTACAGGAATCATGGTATACATGGAAGGCCTGGCTTGATTAAACTGTATGTTTGGGGGTTTTTGTTGTTGTTGTTGTTGTTGTTTGTTTTTGTTTTTGCTTTTGGGTTGTTTTTTTTTTTTTTCTGGATTTTGAAAAAACCTTGAAAGTGATTTTGTAGTAGTGAGTTTTCAAATGTATGAATACTAACGATTGTGGTTATGCCTGAGTCTCAGAGGTTAGCTCTGTGCAAGTCACTTTTCTGAATTTAAGCCAGGTAACAAGCCACTTAGTTACTGTTGCTATTGTTATTTTGAGACATGGTTTCATGGCTGGCCTCAAACTCAGTAGCTGGGGATGACCTTGAGTCTTCCCGCCTCCACCTTCTGCTGGGATTACAGGCATGCACCATCATGAATGCCTTATACCGTGCTAGGTTTGGAAACCAGGGTTTCGTGCACGCTAGACAAACATCGTCCCAGGTAAAGTACACCCCCAGCCCATGTAATCCATGTTTTATTAATGAAAATACTGCATCTCAGAAAAGGCACAGCTTGTAGCCAGTGAGGGGACAGAGACTTGAATGAACCCGAGAACCCGCTGTCATGGAAAAGTTTTTCTCCAAGATTGGTCATGCTTATGACATACGAGCCATGAGATTAAACTTCCTGTACATACATGACCTGTCTCTAGGCAGAACATGTGCTTTCTTTTTAGTTCAATCTGTGTGTTCTATGTTCTCCTCTTTCCATCCTTGGCTTCTTCAGGCCGTTGCTGTGACTTACTGATGTTCTACAGTAAACATCAGTCTGTTTCCATTTCTCGTTCTTGTAAGATGAATTTGCCTTAAAAGGTTCCTGTCCTTGTGGTACCCACTGGCCACTTAGACAGGATCCCAAGAACATTTTAAGAGAAGTGTGAATAGTAGTACCATTCAGACACCATCCAGTGAAAAATCTCCTCTGGAAGAAAAGTTGCCTGTAGTAGCCAAGAAACAGGGGGTTTCACCCTAGCCCCTTGGGCTCCCTTGCCATTACAAACATGGTACTTGCTACTGCAGTAAAAAGAGAGATTTTAGTGGAAAGTCTGTTTTCTTTTATTACGGTAGAAGAACAGGCTGTTTAGACACAGCTAAATTCGTATTATTAATCTATATTTGACAGTATAAAATGGACTCTGGTTGTTCTTATGAAGTCCTGATGCATCTGACCCATACAACATAATCTAGGGATATGGAATGGCTCTGCAGCCTTTGGAGCAGCACCTCACGGGCCTCTGTGACTCAAGGTTGTTTATGACTGAATTTTGACAGACATGGCCTGTTAAAACGTCTCCCTTTCCTGCCTGGCCTTTGCTTCTGTTTACCTTGGCCCAACCTTCAGCTCAGTCAGACACCACACAGTGTTTTGCACTCACCTTCCTGAAGTATGTCATGGCGCTGAGAAAACTGGGGGTAAACCTTGTGTGACTAAGGCTGCCTGCGCCCTGCCAGATATGGACGAGTGGGTAGAAAGCCTGGGCGCACGTGTGCCTCACATCCTCACCAGTGGCTCTTGAGTCTAGATGGAGGGGATTAGATTCCTCCCCGACTTCAGTGGTTCTCTTTTTAGGCCCTGAAGGACGCCGGTTGGTCACCGTTGTGGGGCAAGAGGTGGGACATCTACAAAGAGCCAAGGGAATCCAGAAGGGAAACTACACGATGCATTTTAAGAGCTATATACCATCACTTTCTTGGTCACCGTGGGCTGTGTACCTTGCTGCCTTGACAGACAGAGGAACTGCTATAACCCATGCCATACTTACTGTGAGCCCCTCTCTCTCTCTCTCTCTCTCTCTCTCTCTCTCTCTCTCTCTCTCTCTCTCTCTCTCTCAGGCAAAATCTTTCACTGGCCTGAAATAGGCTAAGTTGCGTAGGTTGGCTGGCCAGTGAGCCGAGGACTCACTCGCCTCACCTTCCTCAGTGCTAGATTATGTGTACTCACCACCACCTAGCTGTTTCTTACATGGTTTCTTTCTGAGGATTGACCATAGGCCCTCTTGTTTACAAGGCACTTTACTGGCTGAGCCATATCCCCAGCCCCCATGTGGATGAATATCCATACGTACGTACGTACATACATACATACATACATACATACATACATATCTCACATTAGTTTGGCTGATGTTTGCTACAAATCTCAGGCTTACCTCTCCTCAGCTCTGGCAACGACCTGTGTACTTGGCCCACGGGGCTCACCTTGTGCAGTAGAATTTGTTCGAAAACAGAAACAGGAGGCAGAAATTTAGCAGAACAAAAGGCCCTTTCTTATGAAAGTCGATCTCCGAGTTTAGTCTGCATTTTTTTTTTCTGTCCTAGAGGGAACAGCAAGCCCTCAAGACCAGCCCTGCTCAGCTTGTTACCAAGTTTAACATATAATTCTCATGGCAAATGCTGGGATTAGTGCTGTGGTTGGGCAAGAAGAGTCTTTCACGGTGGCGTTCATCTCCTTTCAGACTCCTTTAGATGGAGCTTCTGTAAACTCATCTGGTGTGGGTAGCCATCAGAGGAGCTGAAGTAGGAGCCAGAGGGCCACGCTAAGGCTGTCGCTGGCAGGAAAGAGGAGCCGATGGTTCGGCAGTGCACTCTACAAAAGGAGGCTTTCTTCCCTCCTCCCGGCCCATGTGGTTAGCATAGACATAGTTTATTGTGAAAGTCTCTCAGCCACAGGTCTTTCTAAAACATAATTGTGCCCTCCAGGGAAAGCAAATTAAATACCAGCCTAATAAACTTCAGATTTAAAGAAAAAAAAAAATAAGTTATCCGATTGCATTTCTGCAGTTGAAGAAAAACATGAGGGGTTGGCATGAGTTTCTTGTCCTGCTTTGAATTACTTCCCAGCTGCCCTGTCACAGCTCAGCCCTAAAATGGAAGAAAATACTTTATCATTCGAAGAAAAGCAAATACAGCAACAAAGTGTGGGCCTTCAGGAAGGAGGCAGAAGTAAATTTTTCTTTTTCTTTTTTTTCTTTTTCCTTTTTTCTTTTTTTTTTTTTTTTTTTTTTTTTTTTACAACTTCTGGGTTTCCTAGAGTAAGATGGCTCCATATAAAGTTATTTGTAACTGGGGTTAATGGGGCTTATCTCCCAGGGGAAAAAATCAACACAGGCTTCCCTGAAATTGTCTGTAACACTAGCCTTGGATAACCAGGTCCCTTTGCTAGGCCCCTACCTCCTCCTCTGCAGTTTTGCAGTCCTTTGGTTCCGGGTTGAAAACCAATCACAGCCTGTGTTCTGCTCTTCCACCTTTAATTTTTCCCAGCCGACTCCTTGCACTTAGCTTCTACTTTCTCAGTTTACATCTGTTGCTGCTATCTTGTCCGTTTTTTCTTCCCTGTGGCTACCTCCATGGTGCCTTTGACTAGCCAATATTACATTTGTTTTATCTAGTTTATTCTTATCTTCTTGCCCCCTTTCATTTATGTGTCTGTGTGCATGTGTATAAGCGCATTTATCCAGGTGCCCACCAAAGCCAGAAGAGGAGGGTGTCCATCCCCTGGAGCTGGAGTTATAGACAGTTGTGAGTCACGTGACATAGGTGCTGGGAACTGAACTCAAGTCCTTTGCAAGACCAGCAAGTACTCTTAACTGCGGAGCCATGACTGTCGCCCCTGATTTGTCATCAGTAACCACATACTCCCCAGCTTGAAGAGCGGTATTCCCAGTAGCCTTGGACCCTCTTCTCACAGCTGAGGGGTGTGTTATGTGCTTCTTTGAATGAAGTTATGTGCTTCTTTTTTTTTTTTTTTTTTTTTGGTTTTTTCGAGACAGGGTTTCTCTGTGTAGTCTTGGCCATCCTGGACTCACTTTGTAGACCAGGCTGGCCTCGAACTCACAGCGATCCGCCTGCCTCTGCCTCCCGAGTGCTGGAATTAAAGGCTTCTTTATGATGTTTTTTTTACATTTATAGTCAATAAATAATACATAGTTTGTTTATATCATGAAAACTGACCTCTACCCATTATAGTTTTTGTTTTTATTTTTTTTGTTCAGTTTGCTTTTGGTTTTTTTGTGTTTGCTTCTGTTGCAGTGTACCAGGCAGCCATCCTGAGCAAGAACGCAACCCTACCAATGTGGGACAGGTTGGAGTAAACCTGACTTTTCTGAAATATGTTCTTCATTTCCAAAACGCAGTAAACGGGTGACGTGAGGTCGTAATTCCATTGGTAGAACATGTACTTAGCATGCACAAAGCCCTGGGTTCAATTCCCAGTATTACATAAATGGGGTTTGGTGGTACCCTTGGAAGCTGGAGATGCGAGGATAGTGAATTCAAGGTTATGCTTGCATGTAAGGTAAATTCAAGGACAGTTTTGGTTATATGAGACACTGTCCTTTAGGGGTTTTTGTTTGTTTGTTTGTTTTTGTTTGGTTTTTTGTTTTTTTGTTTTTTTTAAAGCATAGTCCTATGGTAGTGAAAACTAATTAATGCTTACTTAAAGTACCTTCCATCTCGGATCAGATCATCTCTTAGCCTGTTCCTTTCAGCTATTTAAGTACCAATGCAGGCTGTCAAACGGTGGAGGGTTAGGACGCAGCTACTGTGAGTGGGGAGTCTAGTCCACTGTGTCCATATTTCCATTTGGTAGAAAATGGGAGAGAGATGAGGCCAATGGTTTGATAAATTATATCAAAAAACAGTCCCTTCATGCTAATGGAGTGTGAAGAAGCTGATGTACTGGAGACGATCTATAATATTTCATATTTCTCTGAGGAGAAAAATGATAAACCTGATGATGTGTGATTTATTCATGTTTCATCAGATGAGAAGGTGGGGGGGGGGGGAAATCTTCAAGTCAACCGCCCGCTTCTCACTCCCGGAAGCGGCCCTGTGGGCTCCGGGCAGGGATCAGAAGCTAGAGTTGTTTTGAGGAATGGTGCTGATGAACCGCCGCACCTTTGGCAGTTTGCTGCGAGAGGGTAATTACGCCAGCGTCGCCACTATTTCATCATTGCTGTTTTACGGCTCTCCAGCACCAGGTGACAAATGTGTTAATTATTACATTTCTGATCCAGAGCTCTCCTGGCCTTCCCTCCTTGGCTTTGGCCTTTAGTCATTCCCAGCAGCTCAGCCCTGGACAGCGGTAACTTCTGCAATCAAAGAGCTGCTCTCTGGAAGCCGCCATGCTGAGAGGGACATGGTTATCAGGCCTGCTGTGTGCAGACTCTAGCCACAGGGGACCTAGTTAATTCCCTTTCTCCTTCCTTCTGCCCATCACCCTTTAGGTCAAGTGCTGCTCAAAGCCAGAAGCTCTGCCAGGCTTCTTTAATAACGGAAAATGGCGCCCCCGACTGGGCCATTTCTCTCTAAATAGCCCCCTGGAGGAGGTTGGAAGCCGAGGTTGTCTTAGGCAAAGAGATTTAACAGGTAGAAATGCCATTTCTCTCTTTGTTCTTTGCCTTTCTTTCCTTTCCTTGCCCTTCCTTTCTTTCCTTCCTTCCTTTGTCCTTTGCTCACCACCTCTGGCAGAGCAACTGTTTCTCCCAGTCCAGCCATTTCCTCTTCGGACTCTAACCTTCTCTTAATACCTGTCATGTCTGTTTTTCCATTAACCCTGTTAATAATTTGCTAACTTTGCTGGTGTGATTACCTATCGTGGATTCTAAAAAGCTTAAGCCTGATCTTTACAAGGAAAACAGTTTACATTAGAATATTTTCAGACATCTGCCCCAGTTAAAGAGTTTCTATTGCTATGGTGAAGCTCTGTGACCAAAGCAGCCTGAGGAGCAAAGGGTTCATCATCTGAGTAAGTCAGGACAGAATCTCAAACAGGACAGGAACCTGGAGGCAGGACCTGAGACAGAGGCCATGGAGGGGGTGTGGCTTAGTGTTCTGCGCCTCATGGTTTGCACAGCCTGTTTTTTTTTTTTTAATAGAACGCACAACCACCGCTCAGGAATGGCATTACCCATGTAGGCTGGGCCCTCCTGCATCAATTGCTACTTAAGAAAAATGCCTTACAACTGGATCTTATGGAGACATTTTTCCCGATCAGTGATCCCTCCTCTAAGATGACTCTATGTTGTGTCAAGTTGACACAAAACTAGCCAAAACACACCATTTCAAGGCCCCCAAAGAAACATGGATATGGTGGAGACTTGCTGGAGCTGAGTGGGAAGGCCTTAAGGTCTCAGGACATTCTTGTGAGTGGCCATTGGACTCTGTCAGCGTGAATCACCTCAATGAATAAAAACCATTAAGATTGCCCACTACCCCGTTCTATATATTATCTAAAACCATTATCCAGTCCCTTCAACCTTGATAACATTTTGATTCGAAGCCATTGCGGGACATTTCGGAAAACAATCTTCACTGCGTACCTTGATTGAGTACTTATGTAGCCCAGGCTAGCCTTGAACTTTCTAGGTAGTTGAAGAGGATCTTAAATGTTTGGTCTTCCTATCTCTATTTTCCAGTGTCAAAGTAACAGGCGTGTGCCCACATGCCCATAGGGATCAAACTCTGGGTTTTAGGAATACTAAGCGAGTGCTGCATCAAGTGAGCTTCATCTTTTGCCCTGGACATTTTCTTTTAAATCAGAAGAAGGCGTTGAATCCTCTGTATCTTGTATGGATGGTTAGAAGCTGGGGAACACAAACTCGTAAGAACAAGTGCTCTTAGCCACTGAGCCATCTCTTCAGGCCCTCCGTTAGAAATGCTTTAAAGACAAATAAGGAAACGCCTATCTTACAGATCTGTTATTGTTGTTGACCAAAAAGATCATGTCTACACATAAACAAATTTGTTTTGTTTTTCAGGGATTGGAAAACAAAACAAACTTTCACCCATCTTGGGTTTTTGGTTTGCAGGCCCGTGTAAGAAAAAAAAAAAGAGAGAGAGATTAACAAGATAAAAATACACAATTTCATTTAATAAACTGCATGTGAAGAGGGAAATCTTACGAGGTTTCTTAATCTACAAGACACAGTCCCATGTAGCCCAGGCAGGCCTCAAGTTTTTTGTGTCCCACTAGATGACCTTGAACTTGATCTTTCTGCTTTTAACTCCCTGTTGAGGGGATGGACTTGTGCTACCACTCCTGTTCGTACGATGCTGGCAAATTGAATATAGGGCTTCGTGCATGCCAGGCAAGTACTCTAGCAGCTAAGCCACGGCTCAGGCCTAAGCAGAGCCATGGAGATAAGTGACTGGTCACTGTGGGTGCAATGTAACGGTGACATGGCGAAACCTGGTTGGCCCTTGGGTCTTCTCTGCGCTCGTTTCTCTTTCGAGGTGGGAGTGTTCCTCTCCTGGTGGCACTCAAGGCATCGTTCACAAGAGGGTCTCATGTCTGCTTCATTCCAAGTTCATAAAATCCTTGTTAAGTTCTGTGACTTGCTGCACAGAGGATGGGAAGTAGAAAAGGTCAAGGAGCCCTTCCTGCTTTTGTTATTCCTCTGCCGGGGTGATGCATTTCAGGGGTGCTATGTCCTAACCTCCATCAGTTTAAACACAGTTCTCTGACTCAGACCCTGGATGCTTCACTCCAAGTATTAGATTTTATTCAGGTAATTTAACTGCTTCGTTTCTTAATGTCCTCATCAGGGAAGTTCACTGGCATTAAGGACATTATTCAGTAATGAATGCCTAAGTACTGTTTTTGCACGGTGTCCTTTAAAGTGCACAGTGTTTAACGTACAGTTGTAGGAATAGTATTGCGAAGGTCTCCAATTAGACAATTCGTTTTCTCAGTTGCTCTTTGTGGGAACCATCTTCTGTGGTTGCAGTGACACCTCTTTTAAAGAAAAAAAAAAACCACATGGCAAGAGTTGGCCCATAGAATGGTATTTTTGAGCCAGGTCAGCTACCACTGTACCCTGATGACACAGTGAAGTTTACATTTACTGTCTGTCTTCCCCACTTAGAAGAAAATGGCCACCTGGCCATGCTCTCGCTTCTACACCCTGGTTTAACAATACGACTTGACATCCTCTTTATAGGCATGCGTCTCTGAATGAACGAATACATATGGGGCACAAGGAATCTGAACATGAAATCCTTCTATTAGACTAGACAGGGTTTTTTTTTTTGTCATATTAGACGATTTGAGGCTTCTTCAAGTCTCTCCTCTTTTGATCCAAAGCCTTTCTAAAGCATAGAAGAAATTCCCTGGCCCTGATCTGGTGGTGAGAGAGAGAGGAAGGACCTGGCAGCTTTGTCTTTCTGAAGTCAGAAGTATGTTCCCTGAGGGAATTGGGAAGGCCCTTTTCTCAACCATATTACATTTCTTTTCTTTTCTTTTCTTTTCTTTTCTTTTCTTTTCTTTTGTGGGGGGGGGGGATCGAACTGGATGCTTCCATGCATTTCACTCATTACTTTTCTTTCAAGGCAACATTTGGTATAACCTGCACTTAGAAATGTTAATCTTAGCTATAATCCATACGTAGATGGGAAACAGATTTGCCACAGATTTAAGTATTCAGTGGGTAACCATTGGCATTGTAGTTCATTTTTTAAAAATGAAAGAAGTATGTGGTCTGTGTGTGTGTGTGTGTGTGTGTGTGTGTGTGTGTGTGTGTGTGTGTGTACACCACATATTTGGAGGGCAGACAAAGGCATCGATCCCTAGAAGTAGAGTTGCATGTGGTTGTGAGCATTTTAGAGGCTTTAATAGCCTTGAGTCAAACCTGCACCATTTTAACACTGTAGAGTCTTTCCACATGAGGCATTGGAAACAAGCAGAGCTGATTGACATGTATGACATGTGAAGTCTTGCATTGTTCTAGAAATAATGTCAGGTCTAAAGCAAAGTGGCGCTCGCCGCCTGCCAACTCAGGCTCACTGTGAGATTGGCAGACCTATACTTAGACCAAATAAGGAAACAATGTTGTATAAGCCATTTGAAATCTCACATATAAAATGCGGCTGGGTAGGTCTGTCATCCTGTTACTTGGGGAGGCAGAGGCAGGAAGATCACAAGTTCAAAGCCAGCCTTCCTAACTCTGCAAGACCTAGTCTCAGACAAGCAAATAATCCTATTATCTACTGTTTAAGAAATGAAGATGTGTCCAAAAACAGTATGGCTCATTTTGAAGGAGACCATCTAGAGGATGCTTAAATGTGATTAAAAATGTGACATAGGTAGTGGTAAAAGGCTTCTGCTTGATCGTGTTGAACTGTGACCTCATTTGGGTGTGGTGGTACATCTCTCTAATCCCAGCACTGAGAACGTAGAGGAAGGAGGATCAGAAGTTCAAGGTCACCCTTAATCATGTAGCGTATTTGAGGCCAGTCTGGGCTACATGGGATCAATTTTTTTTTTTTTTTAAACGGAGGTGCGGGATGGAGGGGGTGGGGGTGGGTGGGGAGCGATTATCAAAGTATCTGGAGACTATTTCCTGTTTAAGATATGGTCTTCTTAACTCCCGTCAATTTTCTGTGAAAGTGTGTGTTAGTTGCCATGTCATCTGGTTTGTATTTGTCACTCTATCACTTATTCTACTTATTCCAAACCTGGGGCGGCAGGGGCAAAGTGCCCCCCCCCCACCGAATTGGAACCTGGGCTCCAGCGTTGTAGCACTGTTAGCTGTACGTCTCTGCCGTGCGCCACTCTCTGTCCGCTTACATGCACCCCTTCTCCTGCTTATGTCTCTTTCTCTCCCTCCCTCTCTTTCCCCTCTCCCTCTCTTTCCCTTCTCCTTTATTTTCCCCTTCCCCTTCCTTCTCTCCACACTCACCCTATAGGTCATATGTAAATAGACTGAGTAGATATGTAAGGCTTCTAATTAAAACATTTAGCTGAAGAGCAGCCCCTGCCCCCAGTTAGTCTTTCAGGTACACACAGAGTGGATTGTACTTAAGTTTTCATTCACTCAGCGAGTCTTGTCCTCTTCAGCAAAGAAGCCATCTTTAAAAAGAAGAAACCCCGCAGTAGAGCAGTCATTCCGTCCTCGGGGTTTTGTTTTCTTCAGGAACCTTCGTCACAGCCAACACTAGTACCTCTGGCTATTAAAGCACCTGAGGTTTTTGTTTTTTCAATAGATTTTTGTGTCGATATCAGATAGCTAAGAATCAATAGTGAGTGAATCCTAAGGGGAAGAATTGGAAGTCGGGTACTGTCAACCGGCCTTGTGGGATCACAGCAAGGAAAGGGAGCTGTTTAGGTATGGGCTGCGCTCCCGGAAGGCGTCCTTGCACATTTGACGATGATGTTTATTGCTGTCGTTGCTTTTGCCAGCACCATTTCCCCAGTTATCTGCCAAAGACAAGAGTCTAAGACTTGAGCATGTCAAACACATGCTTATAAATCCAGATTCTTAATAACCAGTTCATATTAGAACCCTGAGAATTAATCGAAGTAGTGACAGGCCTTGCATTCACTTCCTCCTCCCATAACGTTCATTAGTAACGATAACACTCTGACAATTATTGAGTGCCTGCATGGGACTTGCTATGAATATGCATATTCAACATGAATATGAAAATTAACACAGATGACAATTATTGAATGCCTATTCTAGCGCTTGCTAAGTGATATTATATGGAGAGAAATGTTTGTCAGTGGAGGTGGTACCTTCCCGTACAGTGAGTATGCACACTCTAGTTAATGTAGGATTTACAATTATACTGTATAGATGCTGCTTCTGTGAGATCCAGGCACAACAGGCCAGGTTCCTCCAAAGGAAGACAGCTGGGAAGGGCTGAGATGCTAACAAGGTTGGCAATGTCTTAAGATTGGATCAAGAGATACAATGGTTAATTTCATTATCAACTTAATTAGATTCGAAGCCACCTAGGAGACACATTTCTACCGTGTCTGTGAGGGTGTTTGCAGAGGTTTAACTGAATGGGGTGGACCCGCCTTGAACATTGGCTGGTTGTACAATCCCATAGATGGGGCAGGGATAGGGAGGCTGCGTTAAATAGAAAAGGAAACAGGAGAAAGGTTGGCCAGCACCAGCATTGCTTTTCCTCTACTTCCTGGACCACTCAGGTGTGAGAAGTCCCAAACCATATGCTCTTCTTACTCTGCGGACTCCACCAGGTCTTGACCATCATAATGGACACCACAGCTTTAGTCATGAGGCCAAAATAAATTCTTCCTCCCACACTTTGCCTTTTTACTGTCTTTTAAAGGTTTATCTTATTTTTAGGTATGTGTGTATGCATGTATGTGGGGTCGGGTGTGGGTGTAGGATGCTCATGAGTGTGAATACCGGCCAAGAGGTTATTAGATTCCTTGGAGCTGGAATTACAGGTGACTGACACGGGTGCCAGGAACGAAACTCTGGTACTTTGGAGCAGCAGCAAGTGCTTATAACCACTGAGCTATCTCTCTAGGACCATGTAAGTTATTGACTAAATACTTGCTCACGGAGACGAGAGAATTGGTGGAATGGATAAACCCCTCCTTGATTAATAAAGAAAATCCAGAGTCATGTGTACCAGTGAGCCAATGGAGAAATGGTCTTAGCAGCAGTGGAAATTCATTGAGTTGTTCCCAGACCGTCTGAAACGAACAGCCTACCAAGTGGGAATTTGAAGGAACAGTTGGATTTCTCCTGAAAAGATGGAAGCAGTGACCTGTGTCCTTTAGCTTCCTTGACAACTTTGTATCACAGAACAGTTCTGTCATCTCATACATATGAGTACTGTGCTCTACTGTTTTGGGATTTCATTATGTGCCAGTCAATGGAAAAATCAAAATCAAGTAATTTTTTTTTCTTTTTCTGTTAGTTATTTGTCTATATGCTTGGGTATATGCATTTGTCTTTGTCTACAGGAAAGGTGTCTTTAAGAGGCTTAAAGTAAAGTATCCTAGAGGAGGTGGGAGTTCTCCTGAGACTACGAGAATTGCTTGTATCTAGTGATAATCATACGAGTCAATAGCATATTGTAAAGGAGTTACTGTTACCGTGGCAGGAGGGACACTTGACTACACAGGCGTGCCCATTGTCCCTCTAAGTGGCCCTGATAATTAGGTGACAATGAATCAAGATGATATAAACATATTACACATTCTGTGGGGTTGTGTGGGTGTCCATCCTCAGCTTTGTCAGGCAAAGACAGTCAGATCCTCAGAACAAGGCAGCCAGTCAATCTGGGTAAAACCAGAGAGCTTCCAGTTCAGTAAAAGATTCTGCCTCACGGTTGAGGCAAACGCTGATATCCTGCTCTGACCTCTGCATGCATACACACGCTTGGATACTCAGGTGCATGCAACATGCACATGAACACACAAACACACACACACACATACATTCATATATCCCCCACACACGTGTATATGCATGATAGTAACAGACATGCATCAAAACAGGAATGTGACATACGATGGCCAACACTTGATAAACAAGGAACTGGAAAAAGAATTGAAAAAACAACAAGGAAGACAAGAGGGCCTAGGTTTTGCTATGCACAAGGCAGGCCATCTATGCTCTGACCAAGGCGGTAGTTTATGGACTAACTTAGAAAGAAGCCTTCTTCTTTGAGAACAGAATAGAGTTCACTCTTGTTTCCATGATTTGTTTTAAAGATGTATTTATTTATTATGTATACAGTATTCTGCCTGCATGTACACCTCCATGCCAGAAGAGGACACCAGATCTTATTATAGATGGTTGTGAGCCACCATGTGGTGGCTGGGAATTGAACTCAGGACCTTTAGAAGAGCAGCCAGAGCTCTTAACCTCTGAGCCATCTCTCCATCCCCCAATGACTCTTGACTTGCTATAAAGGAAAACAGCCAAGGACATATCCCATGTGTCCTGGTCATTTTGAAGGCTGGCTACAGCTAGCCAGTATTTAAAAGTACACATGGAAATGTGTGTAGACAGAGCCGTGCAGTATTAAATGGCACCAAACTTATGAAGTGTGGCACTGGATACTTGTCAAGTTCTCTCTAGTACCCTTGTAGCTGTTTGTTCATCTCCTTGCACTTCGGTGTGAAAGCTCTGGTGAAGTTTGTGTGTACACTGAGTGAGCGCACAAGGGCTCATGCGCTTGAAGTGTGGTCCTCCATGTGAAGGAATTTGCAGTTCCAGGCATTGAAAAGCTGGAGCCTCTCAGGGTTCCTTAACTTCCTCCTTCCAAAGGACTTGAGGATGTTCTCTTGGGACCCCTTGCTGAGTTCTCTGGAGGGGGTTGTTATAAGAAGAGCAAGCTTGGTCCCCCGCCCCCAGCTTCCTATGGACATGTGATCTTTTGCACCTGTTCCAGCTCTCACTACCATGCCATCTGCAATAAGGCCCTCAGTAGAGGCCACATCTGTGGGGCTGTTAGCCTCTAAAGCAGTGAGTGGAAATAAAGCTGCTTTTCTTTATGATGTAACCTGCCTTCAGCTTTTTATCACAATAATGTGCAACAGTCTGTACTACGAATGCAGATTACTGCCTGATTTATAAATGGCCTGAGCGGCCATCCTTTGTTCTTAGAATAATATTGGCCCTCGTCCCCACCTCTAGCCACACTCACTGGCTGTGCTGTTAGCTAATAGTGTGCCGTGTAGCAAAGCCGTCTGCAGATCAGGGTGTGGATTCAGTCTTACTTGTGGTTTGAGAAATAGCGTGTAAGGATTGCTCAGGATGGGTGCTTCATGTCCCTCTGACTGCTTATACAGTAACATGTACACACACACACACACACACACACACACACACACACACACACGCATGCATGTGCACACCACACACGCACACATAAGCATGCACGCGCACACGCACACACCACAGCTTGAGTATGGAGGTCAGAGGATAACTTGTGGGCGTCATCTCCCTCTCTCTTTCCACCATGTTTGCCATGTTGGTCCTGAGGATGGAAGTCAGGCTATCAGGCTTGGCAGCAATGGAGAGCATTTCCACACTTCAGAGTTTAAGAGGCAGCTGAGCAAGGTGTTAACAATGCAAATAAAAATTGCGGTAAGAGGAAGCCCTTCTCATTCCTTGGCTCCCCTTTCTGCTCTCCTTCCCTTGTGCTCTTCCATCCCGTACTTGAGGCTTTAGCCAAAGATGGCTTACTCAGCATTGACTGGGGTTTAATCACATTAAAGCCTTTATGAGATAATGCCTGGTAGGGTATATTTTGCCAAGGTGGGTGTTTGAACGGAACAAGAAATATGAAACATTAAAGAATAAAGAGGGGTACTCTTGTTTTCTTTCAAATATGATAATTAGCATAATGCTGTCTTTTCCCTGCCAGTTGGCTTCATCTCCTCTCCCAGCAGCTGTTTTAGAGTCTTTAATTGTCTCTTGCTTACTCAGCTATTGTTGTATAAATTTCCTCACTGCTGCATTTTTTGCTGAGACACATTGGGATAGTGAGAGCCTTGACTGCACAGGCTGAACTGGGCTGACTTCTAATTTTTCTGTTCTAATAACAGGATTTCAGTGTGGTATCATGAAGTGACATTTTCCCAGATCTCTGGAGTCGATTACTCTAAATAGGGACATCTGGTAAACCCTTGGGTTGCCAGTAGTGGTGCGCATCATTGTTTGAATTCTCTCCCCGGGGAGACGTAAACATCTACATACTCCTCCTGAGGTCCCAAAGACAAAACAAAGTATGATCCTGTCTAATTTTACCATGAGTTTGTTGGGCTTACTTTCAGAGCGTGGATGAGGCAGTACACACAGCATTGGGGGTGACTCCAAAGTAGCCACATTGGAAAGTTTTTACCGAGCATGGAAGATGGATCCCCATAGCTGTGTAGATAGAACCCCCAGTTACCCTTCCCTAGCCTCTGTTATCTTGCTCTCCCTGTAACTACGAAGGGCACATACAGTTAGGGCAGAATTGCATATACATGGCTGAGAGGACTGGCTGGAATCTGAGGGAATGTGATTGGTCAAACAAGCCTGACAGTGATGGGTTGTTACAAGCAGGCGTCCGTTTCACTTGAGTGACCCCATTTTAAAACGCTCTTCTTTTCCCTGATATTTGAATTCTGTTTAAGCTGGCAGAGCCTTTTTAGTGTTACTAGGAATTCCATCTTCCTATAAGGTTTATGCTGTACAAGATTTTCTAACCTCTTTGCTTATAGTAATGGTCAGAATGAAGAAGGTGAGCTCTGCGACCATCGTAGTGTAGAATACACACCCAGTTCATACCTTGTTCAGCCTCTCATGCTTTCTGCTAAAATACTGTTGTGATAGATAATTTTAATGGATGTTGGAGGACCCATCCCACTGGTGGGTTGCACCATTCCCTAGACAGGGAGTCACGAACTGTGTAAGTGAACAAATCAAGCTGAGTGCAAGCAAGCAGCTAAGCATGCATACATTCATTTCTTTTCCCCTAAGGATGTGATCTCATCAGATACCTCAAGCTCCCATTTATTTCCCTGCTATGATGTAACTTAGAATTATGAGCTAAGCTAAACTCTTCCTTTCTTGAAATTGTCTTGTCAGGGTATTTTATTGCAGCAACAAAATTATAACTAGGGACAGCTATAAAATTTTAAAGTATTTACTCTAGGAGAAAAACAACATAGGTAATGATATAACTGAATCTAAGTAGTTTCTTCTTTCCAGAGTCCTCTGCACAGTGTGTCCCTCAGACACTGGGCTTAAGTACAGTATATTAAGGAAGCTTTGTTTACATTGAGTTTTGGTATTGTATTCTTGGTGGCACGGGGGCATATTATATGTGTTGGTCACATAGTGTGATTTGAAGATACAAACACCAGAGATTCAAAGGGATATCTCTGTTTACATTCTGGAAAGGCAATCTTGTTTCCTATCTTATTTCCTAGTCATGTGTTATAAAAAAACAACCTCTGTATAGTGCAGAGCAGCTTGCTTTGTTATTTTTTATGAGTTTATTGAATTGTAATAGTAACACATTTTTGCTACATTTGTTCATGACCCATATTGAATACATATAACAAGTAATTTATAACCATTTTGGTTGTGCCAATTTAGTTCTACAAAGACTGTGTTGTGTGTGTGTGTGTACATGTGTGCACACACGCACACACAAAAACATCATTGAGATTAGATACTTGGATTTTTAAACCAGTTCCTTGCTTTAACTGTTGTTAAATCACCTAATTTGGCAAAACCTCAGTTCTAAATTACCATGTCTTACTCATAAGAGAAAAACAAGACCACTTACTGTGAGTTTTCCTGAAAAAAAAAAATCTAGTGAAATCCTGGGTATCAGCACTTAAATCCTATTTACAAAAAACCCAAGTTCAATTCCTTGCACCCGAAGTGCCTGCTTCACAACCACCTGTAAATGTAGCCTCAGGGGTCTGACACCCTCTTCTGGCCCGTATAGATACCCATGTGCACATACACAGACAGACAGATGTACACACACACACACACACACACACACACACACACACACACACGGCGGCGGCGGCGGGGGGGGGGGGGGGAAGAGGGAGGGAACCCAGTCACAGATTATTGAAAACACCAGGTGCTATTCTTTCCCTCTCTACTGCAGTCTCTTCTTATTGATAACATGGGGGGGGGGGGGAATATCCCCGTCTCTAATAAAATTTATCGAAAAATGTATGAATTCTGCGTGAGCTTTCTAATTCTGACAAACAGAATATTGATTTTTGAGTTTGCGGCTGCAAATCCTCAAAATGAAAGTTTCATGGCATTTCTTACCAGTCACTTCTGATATATCTTAAGCAAACAAAGTCTGTATTTAATAGTCTTCTGCTAATTGGAAAGCTACACTAACTTAACACAGATGCTGCAAGTGAGAAGCTGCAAAGAGACCGCAGTGCTCAACCAGAAACAGGATAAAAGCTGCCACCTCACCAAGCTCCCCGAGATGAACCTGAGACCTTAAGGAGGCTGTGGCGCTAATTACCTTTAGCATGTTTAAACTCTAATTTCTCACTTGTCAGCGAAAAGGGGGCGGGGGACTCCTTATTGGTCTGAACATGTCACACAGCAATGTGTGAAAAGTAAGAGGCATGAAGGAACCTTCTAGACCCCAGCTCCGCCAAGACGGCTGAGATTTTTAAATTGGAATACGACAGAGAGGCGGATGGAATTCCACTTCAGGGAATGGCATGGGGTGGGAGAGAAAGATGGAGTGACGGACGAAGGGAGGCAGGCTCTTCAAATTCGTTATCGTCTTTCTTCTGTGTGTTCAGGCCCCCAGGCAAAGGCAGGCAAGACTTGAGCTTGAGAAAACAACCGTCAGAGCCATATTAACAGCACTGGGTAAAGCTAGTGTGTGCATGGGCAGACAAGAACCAAATGACGAGACCGTCCCAGTTCTGTCTTTGAGAACATGGTGGTCGCCACACGTGGGCACCTGCGACCTTTTCTCATCCATCTGGACCAAGCCTGATTGTATCCAGACCTGGCAGGATCAAGCACTATAGAGTGAGCCTTTCGGGGGTGCTTGATGCTACCAAAATTATGTGCCTGCACCTTCCCACGTGGGGAAATAAGCTGCTTTTGAAAACAGTAGTTTAAAAAAAATTACTATGAGTCAATGAAGAAGTGAAGGCAGATTTGGGTTGTATGGCCTGTGTGTGTGTGTGTGTGTGTGTGTGTGTGTGTGTGTGTGTGTGTGTGTACATACTCATATGGAGGCCAGAGGTTGACGTTGGGTGATTACCTCAGTCAACCCTCCACATCCACCTCACTTTTAAATTTCAATTACATTTATTGGGGAGGGGGGGCATGGTATGAATATATGTTAAAGGTTAGAGGGATGACTAGCCAACTTATCCATTCTCTTTCTCCACCATATTTGTTTCGAGGACTGTACTCAGGTCCTTAGGCTTAGCAGCAGGTACCCTTACATGCTGAGTCATGTTGCTAGTGCATCCACTTCATTGTGGAGCTCACTGATTCAAGTGTTGTGTCTGTCCAGCAAGCTTCAGGGACTGTCCTGTCTCTGCTTCCTCCGGTCATTATTGTCACGACCAGTCCGCAGCAGCTATTGTGAACAGATTTTACATGGCTGCTGGGTATGAATCTCAGCTTCTCACACTTGCTGAACAAGCTCTTCACTGACTTAGCTATCGCCCCAGGCCCCCCAGATTTGCCGCTTGAGCTTGAGCACTACTAGAGGCTGGTGCCAGTTGAGGGCCTGAGGTGTGCCTGGTACAAGTTCATGCTGCATTGGATCTTCTGCCTTGCCCATCGGGATAGCATGTTCATTACCCAGGTACAAATATTGAAGTTTTAAAGAGAGAAGCTCAGCCCCTCAAGCATATAATACCCACAAGACACAGACCAAGACTTAAGACCAAACCATCTGATTTCTGATCCCAAGTGAAGAGCATTTTACACGAAAATTAAATTGTAGGGCGGCGTTCAGCCCCGTAGAGGGCACTGTTCAGATTAAACTCACCCAGTAGCATCCTCTGACACTTTGATGAGGCTGGCGAGCTCCAGGCCCTGCCGCTACAGACAGGTTCGCCTCTGGGGAAGGGAGTGCAGTGATTCGTGTAACCTGCTGTCAGGGTTATTTAAATCTCAGACCCAACCTAGAATTTACCTTAATCATCTTTTATCATGTTCTCAAAGAGTTTTACAATTTCTCTTTTCTCCGTGAAGAATTTTCTATAATGAATTCAGTTCTTGGGTGTTCTCCTCCCCCTCCTCCCCCTCTTCCTCCTCTTCCTCCTCCTCCTCCCCCCTGCAGTAGTATCTAAAGCTCCTTCGTCTGCTTCGTCCCTGATTTAATAAGCTCTGAGGCTGTCCTACGGAAAGACTGATGGGACTGAAGGCCACTTATGTAGTCTGCTTTTTTTTTTCTTTCTTTCTTTTTTCTCCAATCCATTTCATACCTTTGGGATGAGCTGTGCCCCATATATAGTCCAGGGCTATTGCTATCAATAAGGATTGTATCCGAGCTTCGATTCTCTTATGTGATTACTAAAACCACCCTGACAAACAAGAGACTTACAGAGTTACACTTCAGGTTACAGTCTAGCATTGCGGGGGAATCCCAGCTGTAGTAACTTGAAGCAGCTAATCACACCACATTCCCACTCAACAGCTGAGAGAAATGATTGTATTCATACTCAGCTGGGTTTTTTTTCCTACTCTTACACTGCCCAGATCCCAAAGCCAGAGAAAGGTGCCACTCAGAATGGCCAGGGTCTCCTCACATCAGTTGAGGCGATTAGACAACCCCCTACAGAGATGCCAGTAGCCCAACCTTACATAGGAAGTCCTTCGATGAGACTCCCTTCTCAGGTTAATCTCCATGGGAGCAAGTTAACAGTAAAACTAGCCGTCACAGCTGGCCTAAATTCTGGGCAAGGGTCCCAGGGAGCTGCAAGAAGGTGCCTACCCATGGGACTAGAGTGATGACCTTAGAGTTTTTTCATTTTGTTTTCTTCGTTAAGAATACAGTGACCATCATTAGTGCAGGGACCCAGATATTTTTCTCACCCAACAGATAAAGTAGGGCGATTTCCAACACGGCGGAGCTTAATGTCAAAAGTGTGTCCTCTGTCTTTGGGCCTTAAGAAGAGCGCCACGTGGTGTTGGCCAGCTTTGAGAACTGCTCCTACAAATGCCCCAGATGCTTCCCTGTACTGTGGAGAGAAGCCTTATGCCGCTGTCTCTGAAGCTATATCCCTGTGTCTATGTTTTCCTCAGTTTCCACTTGGCTATGACTCTGGATGATGGATGATGGCCGGATGACTGTCTTAAAAGTAAACTGCTGCTTTTTCATAAGAAATTCGAATAAAGTATAGGAAGTTTTTCTGAAGTCCCTGACCCAAAAAGGCTTTAACTACTGGAAAAATACCAGTTGGACATGATCATTAACATGAGTGATAAGAAAAAGGCAGGCTACGGATGACGTTTGTCTGTGGGAGTGTTAAATAGGTGCCCTGCAACCATGGTGCCTTGTCCCTCAAAGTTGATCCATTTTCAATGCTGAAACCCAAATCAAATAGAAGTAAACCCTCTAGAAAGGATGGAAGAAAACTAGAGGAAAAAAAATTCTAAGTTTTTAACTTCTTACAGCCTATTCCAAAGACTTTGGGAGTCTCAGGAAAACTTCATTTTCTTTTTCTCTTTTTGGCCTTCTTAACTGTACTTTCTACTCTAAAATACTCTCTGGGCAATCAATTTCAGAAGCGTTTTCAAGGAGTCTGCCGGCCTGTTCGCTACTGCAAAGCGTGTGGACTCCTGCTGTTCAGTGGCTGCCCACAGAAATAAGGAAACACCTATTGTTGTCATTATCTGGATAAAAGAGATGCCTGGATTGGATTAATGAGGCAGCATCGTTGCCGTGAAGGAAGGCAGCCCTGAGAGGTAATGAAGCTTTGGCAGCAGGAATTAACATCAGGTCCCTTCATCACAGCTGCTTTCCCCCCCAATTTGTTTGCAAAGAAGTGGAGTCAGAGATGAGCAAGCCCTGATATGTTTGGGAGAGGGGGTGGATACCACAGCCTGTTAGGTACAAGCTGCAAAATTGAGGCGGCTTAGGGACTCCATTAAGTACGCAGTGTTTAGGCATACCGCATCCCTAGGTAATGTGTGCACTGTCGAGGAGGACATTACACAATAAAATAATTGGGCTTGGGAAATCAACAGGGCTTCTACGGCCTCACATCTCCTTGTTGGGGACCAGGGGAAGGAGATACACTCCCCAACACATGCACACACTTTAGCATAAAAGCTACACCGAACGGAGGAGCAGCAAGTTTCTCTCAGAGTAGATGGACTGCCGATACATTCTGAACAATAAAAAACAATGGGTATAATTAAATTGTGTGCAGCACAGGAAGGAAGCAGAGCACGTCACGGTCTCAGAACGATCTCACGCCTTGTTACTCTCTAGGCAACTGGGTATTTGGTTGGAGCAGCCGAAAAGAAATAATTCAGTTCTGATTGGTTCTGGCAAAGTCAACAGGGACTTGTGTGCATGTATTGATATGCACAGGCTAGGTCCTTAAACAAAACCGCGCTCCATGTGTTCCACTGCACAGGAGTGAGTTAAAATATGCCGTGTGGATGAGGGTGGCCTATTCCATGAGGCTTTCAGACAGGCAAACTGCTATGGTCATTGGTTGGCTGTAAACTCAGAGTATAGGTATAGGTTCTTTATCTTCTGAGGTCAGCAAATGTGCATGGTAGCAAGTTAAAAGTTCTTTTAGCCCTTGTATTCTCTTTCTGGAGGGATTGACGTTAATCGTGTGTGTGTGCGTGTGTGTGTGCATGTGCGTGTGTGTGTGTGTGTGAGTCACTGTATATGTGAGCACACTACCTGTAGTGACCACAGTAGGGTGTTAGATCCCCCTGGAGCTGGAAGTAGAGACCATTATGAGCTGCCTGGCGTAACATGGATGTTGGGAACTGAACTTCTCTCTTTGGCAAGAGTGTCTAGAGCTCTTGCTTGCTGAGTCATCGCTCTAGCCTCTGTGATGCTATCTTAAGAGGCTGTCTTTGCTAAGTAGCTAGTCTGGGTGGTAGACTACTTTGTTGAATTAATGGCTGGTTTTGTTTTTTCCCCCCTACGCCTTCTCTAACTCCCAGATAATGAGACGGTGACCTGTTACATGTATTAAGAAGCTCTCAGCACCATAACTGGGCAGATGTCCACCTATTCTAACCCATCTATGCTAGCCTGACCTGCTTCCCAGCCGTATGCCCGGCTGCCTGTCCTCTAGTCTCACCCTCCCAGCCTCTCCTTTCCTGTCCTCCTCTTTCCCTCTCCTCCCCTCCTCTCCTCTCTTCCTGAGACCCCGAGACTGGGAATGGAAGTCCCGCCTACTTTCTCCTCTGCCCAATCACTGGCTCTTCAGCTTGTTTATTAACCAATCAGAGATCACTGGGCAGTGATGCTTGCAGGACAGTGAGACAGGAGATTCCTCAATAGGAGTGACAATACCAGAATCTGTTAGCATTTAGCTCACTGGCCGTTCGGCAATTAACAATGGAATGCACAAGGTGAATGAAGGTCCCCTCTACACTACTTGCCTGCACACAGGAGCCCTAGGTTGGACCCTCCACACCACGTGAGCTGGCTGTGATACTGTACGTCTGGGGTTACAGATGAGTTCAAGTGTAATGCCATCCTCAGTTACATAGAGAACTTCAGGCTAGCCTGTGCTACATTAGGCCTTGTCTCCAAAAAGGAAAGGCTTTCTTTACACTTAGCCTGTTCGTTAGTCGTTATGATTAATATATTGAATGAAGGAAAAAAAAAAAAGAATACCACATTTCGAGGGACTGTCGGTGTGACATGAGTTTAGCTAACTCTGTGTGTGCATACGTAAATAGACTCCTCACACATTTGTCGCATGGGGTCTCATTTGCTACAAACATGCTGTGAGCTCTTCTTTCCGTATCAGTTTCCTCAGAGAGGTGAGGGCACTAGAATGCATAAATGTCAAAATGTTTCTGCTGGACATCCATGTGTAGACCCATTATTTCTACTTGTAAAGCCACTGTTTTGATGCTACTTGTTTCATTTTTGTGTGTGCCCAAACTTATGTGCACACACACACACACACACACACACACACATACACACGCTTTAGAATATCAGTGATTATACCACTTTTCCCTCATTTCCCAAACACTTTCTACTGACTGATACAAAATGGCCGTGCCCCACCCTCAGCCTGGCCTGAACCCTCTAAGAGAGTCATACCGCAATTTGAACAAATGTGAGCTTTTCCTGGTTACGTTTTCAGAATTATAAATGGAGCCTCTTAGTTAACTCTTTAGGGGAAACTTACGCTCAGCTAAGACCAGATGGCTTGCCTGGATGTTTGGAGAACTGTGGGATGGAGAGACCTACTTTATTCCCCCAACAGCTCCGTGAAACACATGAATTGAATAATACGGCCGGCTTGTTACATAGTAATCCATTTTGCATTATCTTTGCTTTGCAGTCTGGGGTGGGGATGCAAGAAGATGTGAGAGAGGGTGACAAAGAGAGGGCTTGCTCTGCATAGCAGGATGGTTTTGTAAATACTCAGGGATATCTTAAGGGTAAAAGATTTATTTTTAAATTATGTTTATGTGTGTGCGCTGGTGTGTGGGGGGGGTGTGCATTTGGGTGTAAATGCCCACAGGAGCCAAAGGAGTTAGATCCCCGTGAAGCTCGGGTTGTACGTGCTGTACACCACCCCTGCTGGGTGCTGGAAACCCAATGCAGATCCTCCTGAGGAGCAGCAAATGTTGTTAGCCCCTGAGCCGTTTTCCAGCCTAAGGATAAAGCTCTTAATTTCCTTAGGAGTTAACAGGAGTGTGCTGCTACTGTGCCGGCTTTCATGAGAATACTTAGGGAACTGAAGGTCAGATATCTTAAGTAATGTCCCCGAGGCCATGCAGACAGGTCCTGAGGTTTTAAAGTCATGCAGACTCTTGAGAGGGGAAACTCCGCCCTCGCTAGCTATATCAGGGAAGGCTTCTGAGGGGAGGCGACTTCCATACTGGGCCTTAAGGAGTATCAAACTGAACTTGATTTGTGCTAGAGGCAGAATTGGAGTCTTAGGTTCAGCATAATCAACCTTAGAGGCCATCTGTTCTGGACCCCTAATTTGCAGAGGAGAAAACAGGGATCTGGGAGGTTAAGTGACTTGCTGTAGGACATATGGCTAATTAATTGGCCTTAGAGCTGTTCTCCTGGGTCCTTTGACCAGTGTTATTTCCCTGCCATTATGCACACCAGCTTTCACTCAGCTGGTTTTTCATGACTTCTTCCTACCATCATTTCCTGAAGTGTTCCACGGTTGGAAATGGAGAGTTTCCCATATATCTGTGTGGGACGATGTTTAGCTAGGACAGACTTGAAGCAGACATGGACAGGAGACATTAGGGATGTCTACATTAGGACACGTAGAATACCACCTTCCCTACCTATGTTTTTCCTAGAATTCTATGCCATTGTTTGTTCTGTTTCTTCTAATAAATAGAAGCATATAAACAAAAATGCAGTGGGAAGAACGGCATAAAACTCTACCACCTATTGGATTCATCAGCCTCCTGAAAAAGTGAGTGACCTTGAGGCCAGAGCAGTGGCTTAGTTGGGAAAGTGCTTGCTATGCAGGCATGAGAACTTATGCTCAATTCCCAGACCCTACATTTAAAAAAAAAAAATCTAAGCATTATGGTGCACACATAATCTCAGCACTGGTAAAGTAGAGACGGGCGTATCCTTGGGGCTTGCTGGCCGGGCCAGTCTAGACTACTTGGCAAGTGCCAGGCTAGTGACAAAGCCTCTTTAAACAAACAAGGTGCTTGGCTCTTAAGTGCCAGCTGAGGTTGTTCTGTGGCATGTGTGTGCACAGACACAGAGAAAGAAAGAGAGGGAGAGGGAGAGTCAGAGAGAGACATAGAGATACAGAGAGAGAGGGAGAGGGAGGGAAAGAGAAGAAGAAGAAGAAGAAGAAGAAGAAGAAGAAGAAGAAGAAGAAGAAGAAGAAGAAGAAGAAGAAGAAGAAGAAGAAGAAAAGGACCAACAAGATGGCTGGCTCAGAGTGCAAAGCACTTCTTGCCAAACCAATTACATGAGTCCAATTTCTGGAACTCACATGGTAAAGAGAAAGAAATGATTCCTGAAAGTTTTTCTCAGATCTCTACATATACATGGTAGCTCACACAGGCAGGCAGGTACACACACACACACACACACACACACACACACACACACACACACACACAATGTAATACAAAATAGTTAGAAAACAATAACAAAAGAAAATAAGCTGGGTTGTTCTTAGGTCCAGTAGTGGCAGTTAAGTACTGTCCTTCCTGCCACCCATGGAGACTTAAGGGAGGTACATTGAGGCAGCAACGTACAGAGTCATGCGAAAACTACAGGAGCTACAAATGCAGGCTACTGCAGGCTGGCATCTCCCCAGGGCCTAAGCTGCCCCTTACTTCAGAGTGCATCAGGCAGCGTTTGCCTCCTTAGTGCTTGGGAAGGCAGTCGTCTTACTCTGATGGCCCCCTTTGAATCCTCTCCTCCACCTGAGATCTCCGTCTGGATCTGAACCTTGAAGTGTGACTTCCTCCTCTTTTTTTTTTTTTTCTTCCCTCTAGTGATTTAAACTAAAAAGCAAACCTTTCTGTAAGATCTGAGTCAGCAGATATACTCATCTCTTCGGTGTAGGCTTTTTTTTTTCTTTTAATAGACCAGCCATATTACAGTAATTAGCCTATGTATTTCCTCATTAAAATATCATTAGTGAAGGCTTTGTTCTTTCCAGATCTTCAAAATATAGTTGATGTCTTCGTGTTTTATCATCAACTGTTTAAAGGAGCCAGGTGTTTGTCTTAGGTGCCTAGGAACAAGGGCTGTTTTGAATTGTCTGGCAAGGATGGTGTCAGAATTTCTATTGCTGTGAAGAGACCCCATGACCACGGACACTCTAGTGAAGGAAAACACGTAATTGCAGCTGGCTTACAGAGGTTTAGTTTGTTATTGTCATGGCAAGAAGCATGGAACGGTGAGGGCAGACATGGTGTTGAAGAAGTTAAGAATTCTATATCTTGACCCGCAGGCACAGAAGGGGGCTACATGTCACACTAGGCTTATCTTGAGCATAGGAGACCGTAAAAAAAAAAAAAGCAGTGACACATTTCCTTCAACTAGGCCACACCTCCTAATAGTGCCACTCCCTATGAGCCAAGCATTCAACACATGAGTCTATGTGGGGGGGGGTCATTCCTTTTTAAACCACCACAGATGGCCACAAGCAGATGTCTCTATAGATAGTGCTCTGTGTCTTGGTGACATTTTCCTTCTGTTCTGTGAGTCAGGAGTGATTGCCCTGTCTCATATTGTCTACTTAGACTCCTACAGCCGATGAGACCCTATCAAATCTAGAGCTGTGAGGATTAACTACCATGAAAAGTTTCCCCTTGCTTTTCTTGGTAGGACTGCGGACAGTTAACAACAACAGCAACAGAAACAATAAATGCTATAAAAATGTTTATTTCCCACCATTGTCACAAGATAGACGATTTCACAAGAATGAGAATATTTGTGTTAGACAGAGCCGGAGAGATTGTTTAATCATTAAGAACACTGGCCCCTCTTCCAGAGGATCCAGGTTCAATTCCCTGCACCATTTGGTAGCTCACAACCTTCTGTAAAGTCGACTGCACGGGATCCAACACCCTCTTCTGACTCCCATGGTATGCTTACATACATGTAGGCAAAACACTCGTATAAATAAAATCTTTTTAAAAATAGAATATAGGTGTTAGAATCAGACCACAGTGGAGGTTCAGAGTATAGCTTCACTTCCTACATGTGTCACTGACTGTGCTCAAGTTTAAGGTTTAACATTCTTAGTTTTCTCTATGGGGTTGGAAGGATGTACCTCATGGGTATCTGGGGCTTATTTGGAAATTCAGTCAGACTATGTGTGTATGATGGTGGATTTGTTTGGGGGGAGGTAGAGAGTCACTTGTTTTATTTTGATATATTTATGAAGGAAATGTCAATTGGTAACAAAGAAAAGACATCACTTGGGTGTTCAGATGTCCAGGTGGAACGTCCTTTTTTTTTTTTTTTTTTTTTTGGAAGGTAAAGCTGTGAGGTGTGTTAGACCGCAAGAAGAAAATGGGGGGGAGGGGAAGGCTAAGAATGGGTCCTTTGACTCGTGTTATTTTCCCTGCCATTATGCACAGCAGCTTTCATTCAGCTAGTTTTTCAGGACTTCTTCCTACTGTCCTTTCCTAAAGTGTCTCACAGTTGGAAATAGAGGACTTTGCCATGTATCCATGAGGGATGATCTTAACCTAGGACAGGCCTGGATAGGAAACATTAGGGATGACTACATTAGGCGTGTGAGGAATCTCGCCTTCCCATCTCATTTTTCCCCTATAATTTTATGCCAATTGTTTGTTCTGTTTCTTTTAATGAATATACGCATATAAACAAGGCTAAGAATTACTTACCTAGGGAAGCAGGACATCCCGGGTCCTTAGGGAACAAGGTGGAAAGGGAGAAGTAAGTGACACAAGACAGATGGAGGTCATAAATGAGTGCACACGAGTTCTGGTCAGTGCGACAAGAATTTCTCACTAAATGTATGCATATCTGTAAATCGCTTCTTGGAGATGCCCATAACGAGATCGGATATTACCCTCTTAACCCACGCGCACCTCTTGCGGTCATTTTAGTGTCGTTTGTCCATGATTTCTCACAAGTGCGTCTGTAACTCCATTTTTCAAAACTGCAAAGGGGTTTTCGTTCAGTTGCCGGTACCATTTCCTGGGGCTCCCCTTCCACGTCGCAGCAGTAATGAGGCGTATGCTAGGTCAACAGAAACACAGAAGAAAATAGGGAACATGGTTTTTAAAAGTGAAAACCTAATTCATCAGAACATAACATTATATTAGGGTGTAGAGAATGAACTGTGTACATTCTCTCTCATTCCAACTTTATAGTAATTTTTTTATTTTGGCTCTTTTACAGCAATACTAAATAGCTCAGACTAAAGAGCAGCCAGCTACCCTGTCACTGTGCCCTCTTCTCTCTCCCTTATTCTGCATGCAAATGCAGCACTTTTTTTTTCCTAGTAAAATTTCAGCACTGTCTCTTCTCTAAAATGAAAGTGTTTCCACTCCACGATTAGCATCTGTTTATAGAATAGTTGGTATTCTCCTAATTAGATCCTGCACAGAAATAGAAAGGCAGCTATGTAAAAGGATAATGAATCTTTATTGCGCAGTCGAAATCAGATTTGTGCAAAAGGCACTTTGAAGACAGTAATAAGCAGAGACATGTATTAAATCACCCAGATAAGACGTCCTCTTTATATTTTCTATTTATAAATGGAAATTATGACTGCCCAGTGGGTTCCAGATGACATTTCCTATTAGCAGCAAAGGATTTTTAGCCTTGACCATAAAAGTTATCTAAATTCAAAGCCTTTGTGCCTTCATGGCTCTAAAGAACACTTCTGGAAGGGACCAGGGCTGGGTGGAGAGGGTCTCTTGTCATTTCCTTTATGTTCACACTCTGCCAAGGCAGAGGTGGCAAGTGGGAGAAGAAAGGGAGCATTTGAAACAGCACTGATAGGATCTAATCAGGAAACCAGTGTCCACCTCCCACATGCAGCAACATTTGAAGGCTTCTGCGTTGGCCCCTTGAGATCCAAGCACAGGTTCTTATAAACTCTACCTTACACATTGGAATTGTCCTGTGGCAAGACCTGGGAGTCATCCCTATGCTGAGTAGCTTGAGGGGAGGGTTATCTCTGCTACCTCCTTGATGTGCCTCTGAAAGCAAGAAGAGGAGGGTGAAGAGGAGAGCAGGAGAGGGAAGAGGAGGAGGAAGAATGGGAGGAGGAGGAAGAGGAGAAGGACAACAGAGAGGAGGGAGGGGCAGGACAAAGAGGAGCAGCAGGAGGAGGAGGGGGAAGAGACCGGGAGGCAGCAAAAGTCAATGTTAGATGAGCTGCCAGGCATGGAGATTATGGCTGTTGGGGACCTTGGAGAGTATCGTGTGTCTTTTGTGTCTATTTCGCAGTCAGAGCTTTATGTAAGATGGCAGGCTCTCCTGGACTGTACTTAGTATCGATTTACTCCCAGGCATGCCAGACTATGTTAGCATTACTAAAGGAGAAGCTCCAAGTATTTTCCTCACCCCAGACATGAAGAATGTACCCTTTTAGCTTTTCTGTTCTCCTCTCTCCCTTGCCTCTCGACGTTTCTCCTTCCCAGTCACAACCCCCCACCCCCGCCACGTCTTTTTTTTTTTTAAATCAAAGTTGCTTTTTCAAACCATATTTTTTTCAGACCGTAGTTCTACAGACTGTAATGTTGGAGTAAGGAAGATGGCCCAGTGGGTAGGAGCACTTGCTAGGCAAGCCTGAGGGTTTGCATTCAAATCTCTAGCATCAATGTAAAATGTACATACATGGTTTGTATGTGCCTATGTGCCTAGTACCTTAGCCTTATACGGGGTGAAGAGAAGAGGGTCACTGGAGCCTAATGGTCATTAGGCTAGTTCCAGACCCTGTCTCCAGGGGATATGGCTGATAGTGGTAGAGCAGGAACACCCAGCATCCTCCTCTGACCACTGCATATGGGTAGTGGTTTAAATGACAAGAACTAAGAGCTGTGGTCTTGTTGTATGTGTCGATGCGCCAGATTTGGGGATGCCTTGAGCATGTGCTAACACATATATGTGTTTATACACCATACACATCTACACACACACACACACACACACACACACGTATTTAAATTTTAATTAATTAATTTTTCTCTTTTTGCGACAGGGTATTTGTCATTCTGTTATCACCCAACTTCAGGGATGATGCGTTCTTTATCACAAAAGTACCTAAATCAAACCACACATGCTTCTCCTGAGAGAAATAGTGTGAGCAATGGCTCAGGTCATTGAGAGAAGGCTTCTGATGTTGTAGTAGTACCCACAAAGTTGGAAAGGCCTTGTTGAAAGCCAGTTATGTGGGAGCAGAGTGTGTGTTCCGCCAAGTGTTCGCAAAGGGGAACAAATCAGTGCTAAATTCGGAGACCCAAAATACTGTTTCTCACCAGTCTGAACTCTGCTGTTGTTTCCCCAGTTACTGCTTTGCACTCTCCCCAGACTTAGAGGGGACCAGTTGGCTGCTGAAGCCATGGCATCTACTTACAGTCTCAGGGGCCTCTCTCTTTTATTCTATTATGGGGTGAGGGTGGGAAGCTTGGGATGAGTTTCTGAGACAATGTACATATTTGTATGTTACCTAGCTCAGATGACATATGGCGACACAGAATGCTTGGCTGTGTTTCCATTCTGTCAAATTTAATTCCAGGAAAGAGAGATTGGAAAACTCTGATGTTTGTGTTGTGTGACAGAAGTTTTTTAGATCCTTTTGGGTGGGTGGGTGGGTGGGTGGGCGGGGGCGGGTGGTAACAGAAGTAACAGTGTTAGAACAAAAATCTCTGGATTTCTGAAAAGAGTGTGGATCTGAGTCCCTGCTTGTTGTGTCCTCTTTTATGGGGAATTATTGTATTTGGGATCTTGCCACGTTTTATATACAAAATGCTGATGTAGCACAGTTGGAAGTGTGTTCCCATTATATGTGTGTATGTATGCATATAGGTATGCATTATTTTATAATTTTATTTTTTAAACCCTGTGTATGTGTATGTCTATGGGTATGAGCACATGACTGTGGTGTCAGCAGAGGCCAGAAGAAGGCATCAGATCCCCTGGTGCAGGAGTCATATGAGCAGTTGGGTGCTACATGCCATGTGTGCAGGGAGCTGAACTTCTCAAATACACACTCCTGACTACTGAGTGGTCTACTCTACAGCCTCCATTTTTTAAAAAAATATGTATTTATTATTATGTATACAGTGTTCTGCCTGCATGTGCACCTGCAGCCCAGAAGAGGGCACCAGATCTCATTTTAGATGGTTGTGAGCCACCATGTGGTTGCTGGGAATTGAACTCAGGACCTTTAGAAGAGCAGCCAGTGCTCTTAACCTCTGAGCAGCCTCCATTTTTATTCTTGTTACATAGTAACTTAGTGTCTGTTATCACTCTTCGTCCTTCTCTCATTTAACTGTGTATCTAAATGTGTCCATCTCAGGAGCTTTCCTGGAACCACCCATGTGTTCAAATAGACCCATAGGAGTCATGGGATTCATGTAAAATGATAGAAAATATTATTTGTTTATTTATTTTGTTTATTTATTATTATCATCTGTTTTCATTGGGGTGTAATTTTTTTTTTCATAGCCCTCATATGAAGGTCAGAGGACAAGCTTGCAGGAAGAGCTAATTCTTTCCACCATGCTGGTCTCAGGATTAAATTTAGATCACAACAGCTTGGTAGCAAGCCCTTTTACCTGAACAGCCAGCTCACTGTCTGGAGTTGATACATTTCAATACATTTCAAGATTGCAAACTCCTAAATTGCAGGAAAATCTCTTGTGTCTTTTATGAAGACACCTTGTTACCATCCTTAGCATGGTTACCATAGGCATGCAGCCAGGAAGCTCTTGGGAGGTGGCCCAGATGACAGGCAGTTGTTTTCTTTGCGTACTCACAGCATCTTTTCAGATGGACCCCTGGGAAGAGGACAGATGGTCAGAAGGAAGTACTTTAGGTATTGGATTATATAGTCGTGATTTGAATTGCGCTTTTTAATTTCCCTTCTAGAATAACCTTAGGAAATACCCTAACCTGCACAGCTGGGAGACAGTTCAGTAGGTAAAGTCTGAGAAACCAAATTCAATCCTGGAAACCCAGGATACAAAAAAACATCCATCCATCCATCCATCCATCCAACCAACAAAACAAACAAACAAACAAAACAGAAAAAGGAAATAAATATGGGGCCGAGAGATGTCCCAGAAGTTAAGATGCTTGCTGCTTTTTCAGGGGACCACAATTCAGTTCTCAGCACCCACACTGGGTGCCTCTCAACTGCCTACAACTTCAGCCCCTGGGGATCCACTACCCTCTTCTGGCCTCTAGAGCCATCGTATTCAGGTGCACATACCCACACATAGACGTGCATGCACACACATAATTAAAAGTGAGTAGTGGGGCTTGCTTTTAATCCCAACACTGGGGAGGTTCACTGACCAGTAATACTCAGACTCAGGACAGTGGGAGACCCTGTCTCAAAAAACAAGACAGATTGTGCCTAAGGAACCCTTAAGTTATCCTCTGGCCTCTGCACGCACAAAGCACCAACAGATCCATGACTACATGTTTATATACACATACACACAGAGGCCCTGACTTACATGTGATAGAATTAATATAAAAGTAACATGTACGCTGGGCAGTGGTGGCGCACACCTTTTATCCCAGCACCCAGGAGGCAGAGGAAGGTGGATCTCTGTGAATTCAAGGCCAGCCTGGTCTACAATGCGAATCTAGGACAGCCAAGGCTAAACAGAGAAAACCCTGTCTCAAAAAAACCAAAAAAAAAAAAAAAAAAAGTGACATATACAATGTTTTCCCAAGAGACATTCAGGTGGCAGATGTGAAGGTACCTAGCACACTGTTATGCTGGCCCATAAATACTGATATTATTTTACTGCACAAGTTGGCTGCTGCATCTCCAAGACAGCTTATGTCAAACCCACACAGGAGAAATGTACCTAATTTGTATTTAAAAGTCTTTGAAATACTCAAATGGCTGGTTTATTATTTTTTTTCCAGACAGTATACTGTATTTTGTATTTCCTCCTATTTGCTATGAAACAGAAGGCAATTTGTTTTGAACTCTGTGCTCCAAACTGGTGGCTTAATTAAGCAAGTTTATTGACTGTCTCTGAGGCTGTGGTTAAAAATGGGCAAACACATTGTGCCTGTATTAGTGTTTCTGAGCAAATACATGGAAGAGGCAAGTTTCCCACTCAGCTCATCCCCCTACTTCTTCTCCCAAACTCATTCTTGCTCTGCAACATCTCACTTATAATCTGTTAATTAAATCACTTCACTCCATTTTATATAATTTTTAATTTAGCATTCATTTTCAACTTAGCTTTTGGCTTCATTTACTGATAATAAACAGAGTTGCATACAACACATGCCCCAGCAAACACCCAGACATACACATACAGATGCCAATAATTTTTTTTCCAGCATGCCAGGCACATTAAAATTAAAGGCAGCATCTCCCCTCACCCTTTCCATTACCAAACATGCACCCTGTTTGAATAAAACATTCTCCCTGACCGTCAGCAGTTGGCTAATGTGTAAAAATTATGGGCAGCGTGTCGCCCGCACCTTTTTGAAAATTCATGGTTTTCCCAGACACCATCTATACAAGACTTTTAGGATGGCCACTCATGTCTTTCTTTATTGTTATTGTGTTTTGAGGTATAGCCTCATGTTTCCTTCCCGAGGGTGGTGACCGTGCACTCTTGACTCTCCAGCTTTCATCTTCCTAGGATTACCGTGTACCATCATGCCCGAGCTATGCAACCCTGGGGATGAAACCCAGGGTATCATGCAGGATATTAAGCATTTACCAGCTGCACTCCCATCCCAGCTTTCCTCAGCCTCCTCAGTGCGGGGATCGCGGGTATAAGCTACCATGTCCCACTAAGGATGGCCAATCTGGTATCTTGGTTCTGTAACCTTGAACACACACGCACGCACGCACGCACGCACGCACGCACGCACGCACGCATGCACAAAGGCTTTCTAGAATTAAAAAGAAAAAAATTTTCAGATAAGGTCTCATATAGCCCAGGCTATCCTCCAAATGCTAGCCTCCAAATCCTCATGTAGATGAGGATGACCTTGAACTCCTCATCTTCCTGCTTGAGTTCCTGTCCCGAAATCCTTGGTGATATGTTTTGACTAGGAAGTCAAACAAACTCTACCCCACCCCCACCCTCTGCCGCCGCCGCCACCGCCGCCGCCACAAGTTATTTTCATTTGAGTATTTTATGACAGCAGCAGAAAGCAGAATGACACCTGAACCCTTGTGGAGATGATATTTAAAATAGGAAGACATGCATTCTACAGATACTCATTACACAAAAGTAGAGTTAATGTCAAAGGACTTAAGGGCATCCACCATGTCTGGGCATGTGGAAAATCCATGCCTAGACCAGCAATATTATTTTCATCAAATGTCTTAGTTAGGATTATGACACCATGACCAAAAAAAGCAAGTTAGGGAGGAAAGGTTTTTACTCAGCTTACACTTCCACATCACAGTTAGTTGTCAAAGGAAGTCAGGACAGGAGCTGAAGCAGGGCGGGAACATAGAGGCAGGAGCTGACGCAGAAGCCGTGGAGGAATGCTGCTTACTGGCTTTGCTCATCATGGCTTGCTCAGCCTGCTTTCTTATAGAACCCAGGGCCTCCAGCCTAGGGATAGAACGACTCACAAGAGGGTAACTTCTTCCCCCATCAATCACCAATTAAGAAGATACCCTACAGGCTTGCCTACAACCCAGTCTTATGGAGGCATTTTCTTTTTTTTTTTTTTTAATATTTTTATTGAATTTATGTGCAATGGTGTGAGGGTGTCAGATCTTGGAGTTACAGACAGTTGTGAGCTTCCATGTGGATGCTGGGAATTGAACCCCGGTCCTTTGGAAGAGCAGGCAGTGCTCTTAACCACTGAACCATCTCTCCAGCCCTGGAGGCATTTTCTTAATTGAGGTTCCCTCCTCACAGATGACTTTCGCTTGTGTCAGGTTCACATACAACTATCCAGTGCGCCAAGAGGCGAAGTATTACTGGAGTTTGACTAAGCGGGGTGTGTGTGTGTGGGGGGGGTGTATGTGAAGAGACACTGTTTATGGAGTCCTGTGTCCATAAATCGAATAGCCATTGGGATGTATGAAGGCGAAGGGTGGCGTTCCATGTGGCTAGCAGGATTTTAGGTAGGGACTGACTTAGTGGAGTTATTGTATTGAGCAACATCACCACGTTGACAATGACCGTTGGATAGACACATTGTAGAGGAGAAGTAGCGGCAACAGGGTTAGTACAAGGGACAGTTGTGGAGACAGTGGGAGGTAGACTAATTTGATAGCTCTTTGGGGGTGAAGTGAACAGAAATTTTGATGCGTTGCACCTAGGCGAAAGGGAAGCATCGAGTGTAATGGGTCATAGGGGCATCTGGCTTGAACAGTTGTGTAAATGGTAGTAATTTCTCAGTTTGAAGGTGATGAAATATTTGTTGTACCTGTCTTGTGATTGCAGTCTCAGAGTCAAGGGCAGAGGTCGTAGCTCATACAATGGTGTTGGAAGTCATCCGTATGGCAAATGGAAGACGAAAATGCAGTTTGGCTTATGTCACAGATTCATCTCTAATCTCTCTTTTGATTGTCACCTGCCGAGAACTCTCAGTTAACAGCTGAAAGGGTTGTCCATTGAGAATTTGAGAAACTGCAAAATAACCTCAGAAGTTGTATACTCTTGTATAATTTTACCACCTCTTGCTCTTTGTTATAATTTATTAATGTGTGTACATGCGTGTGTGTGTGTGTGTGTGTGTGTGTGTGTGTGTGTGTGTTGGAAATGTGTATGGATAGAAGTTAGAAGACAGTTTACAGTAGTCAGTTCTCTCCTTGCAACAAGTAGATGCCAGAGATTGGAGTCCTCAGGCGTGGCCGCAAATGCCTTTACCCACTGAGGCATTTTGTCGGCCCACTCCCTCTGCCTTTCGATGCTGATGTCGGCCTATACTGTAAAAAGAGTATTGTAGAGCCTTCTACACTATGTTGTTAACTCCTTATCTCATGTTGAATCTGGGGAGAAAAAAAAACTATGTGAGTCCTCAGTGCTGTAATATGAAGTCGCGACCTCATCAGCTGACTAGTGATGGATCGGTTTCATTCTGAGCAAATGAGCTGCCGCAGTCATTCTCGGTACCCGGTACCTGGTACCCGCTCCCATTCCCTGCCTTTCCATCTCAGTGCTCGCCCGGCCCCTTCTCCACCTGACTGCCCCAGTATTCATTTATCTGCAGGGTCCCTCCTGTCACTGAATTCTGTTTTTCCCAAGGAGTAGGACCAGGAAGTGGGGATTTAGCTGTTGCTTGGACAGCCCTCAGTCAGTAACATGATCTCCTTCTAAACACCCCAGGTAACAGCACTCTGGAGTGGGCGTTTGAATTGGCTTCTAACCTCTGTTTGCCCATGGTGCTAGTTGACCCTTGTCCTGATTTCACACTTAATAAACGTCTCCAAAGTCAGTTTTGGGGAGATGCTCATCCAAGACTGCACTCTCTCATTTCTTCATCTTTGGTAAGACTGTTTGGCTAGATTGTCACTCTCTACTGCACATCTGTTATACGGACCGCCCTCCCCATCATGTCCTTCATCTGTCCTTCAACCAAAAGCCTTGTCAGAGTCCACATTGGCCTGTTTATCTGAGACCATGAGTTAAGCGTCACAGGTAACCATGGTAGTTCAGAATATCAGTTAGCCTCACATATGTGCTTCATCGGGATGGTGTCTGTATCACAAAACTAGACTAACATTTGTTTCCTAAATAAGAAAAAAACGCCACTGTTTCTTGGTTTATTTTAGATTTCAGCTTTGTATATACCAGCGTTGACATTATTGCATCATTCTTTTTATTTATTTATTTACTTATTTATTTTATTTAAGGTATAGTCTATTGTATCTCTTTCTTCACATCCCCAAAATATATCCTGGTATTGAAATTATTTTGGGAGATGGGACTTCATTATATATATATATATATTACCTCAGACTAGTTCTGTTTTTTATTTCTTTTAAATTTGCTTATAGCTATTTGTCCTTCTTGTTTTCATTACCATTTGTATATATTAAGTGGAAGTTTTATTTGCCATGGTAGCTTTTATGAATAAGGGATAATTTTGTCTCTGCACTTAAAATAAAACCAAGAGAGCAAACAAGTTGGTGGAAGGTAGTTTTTGTATGCTTTGTCTCCCCAATGTTCCTAGATGTATGTTTATGTCAGCAGAGTGTTCAAATAACCCAGAGTTTTCTGCTATCTACAGTCTGTTTCAGTGTGGTGACCTGGAAATAAACAATGCATCTAGGCAAAGTGATGAAAAAAAAATGGGATTTATGTTATAGCCAAGTAGTATTTGAAAAGGAGAGGGAAAAATAACTGAGAAGTTTGGTAGGCAGTCAATAGTCTGGTGGTCATGGTTGAATGAAACACGCTAAACAATCCTAGCTCATTCTAAGCTGCCTTTTCTTATCTGCAAGGACTGGAGAATGGAAATGTTTATTTACTAGACTCCCTTGCAGCTAGTATTCTCTCTCTGTGTTAAATACACTTCTTAGGGATTTTGTTTTCTCATTTTGTGTTGCTCCATTATGATCCAGACACAACCTTACTATGTAGTCTGGCTATTCTGGAACTCACTAAGAGGCCCTTACTAGCCTATAACCCATGATCCTTTTTTATCTGTCTCCAAACTTCTGGGGTTATATGTGATTGCTACCAGAGTAGGCTATGAAATTGGGGTGGTAGAAACAAAGTAGATATCATGCATCTTTAGCATTAACTTATTTTTTTTCTGACAAGCCAGATTTAGGATAATTGTGATTTTGTTATTGTTGTTGTTGTTCACAGGGAAGGCTTTTTAAATTTTCAATTACCTACTTTCTGGATGTCACAGGACCTGGGTTTTTACCCTGTACAGGCTCACAGTGAACCCCAGTGAATGCTGCAGCCCAGCCATGGAGAACACCCACGTGTGTGCGTAGTGTGTGTGAGTGTGTGTGTGTGTGTGTGTGTGTGTGTGTGTGTGTGTGTGTGTGTGTGTGTCCCCTCTCTCCTTCCTAAGCATGTATATTATGTTAGCTATTTTCCTGTTGCTGTGATAAAAGGCAAGTTAGCAGGGAAAGGGGGTTTTAGTTTGTTGTTTGTTTGTTTGTGTTTTGCTTTTGTTTGCTTCTGGTTTCGGAAGGATAGAGCCCATATGATGGCAGCAGGTCAGACATGGCAGCAGGAGCAGAAAGCGCAGAGGTTCCATAACCCCTGCAGACAGCGCCACTGACTGGGAACCGAGTGTTCCAGTACAGAAGCCTAAGGGGGACGTTTCTCACTCAAGCCACAACACATAGCTCTAGTATGGCAGGTTCTTTGAAGCATATCTCCATGGCCAAAAATCACCATTGCTGTGTTTTGAGTCCATTAGGAGATAAGATATGAGTTTATTGGAACGCAAACTGTGACGTTGGATCTGGTAACCCAGTAACTAGTGAGCATGAGCCGTGCCCAGGCATAATATCCTAGATACATGGGTGATTCCTATTCAGAGATGGCAGAAGATAGAATAGGAAATACAAGATATTATCACAGTGCACAGTTTAAACATATGAATTAGTAATCTCTGGGATCTTTCACTGAGTAGTCATTATGGCTGACCTCATATGACTGAGAATATTAAGCCAAAGATTACAGCAAATATATGTGTTCTGTAGCATGATGAGTTACTAAGTGTCTATCACAAAATTAAAAGTTTTATGTTTTGACAGAAATCAGAACTCTAGCCTCAAAGGGGATGAGAGATGCTTTATTCTAGAACCAAATATGAGTGAATATGGTTTGGGAACACAGGTTTAGATTACCCCAGGTTTGTGTTCTCTCAGTAAGAAATACAACTGCCTATAACTTTAGCTCTAGGGAATCCAGCACTCTATCTGGCCTCTGCTAGGGCCTGCACATATGTGCACATACCAACATACAGATATACACATGTTAAGATAATTAAAAATAAAAAAGTAGCCAGGTGTGGTGGCATACACCTGTAACTGAGCAGTCGGACGTAGAGGTAAGTGGATCTCTGTGAGTTCCAGGTCAGCCTGGTCTACAAAGCAAGTCTAGGACAGTCAGGACTACACAGGGAAACCCTGTCTCTAAATAAACAGATGATAGGTAGATAGATAGATAGATAGATAGATAGATAGATAGATAGATAGATACATAGATATCTCTCTCTCTCTCTCTCTCTCTCTCTCTCTCTCTGTGTGTGTGTGTGTGTGTGTGTGTGTATGTGTGTGTGTATATACATTCTCTCTTTATATAGTCTACACACACACACACACACACACACCAATGATTGAGGAATGACAGCAAGATTGACCTCTGCCCTCTGCTCAAACAAATACCTGCACAGCAAGCAAAACAAAGCAGTTCCTAAACCAAGATGGCCATGGTGTGGGTAGCTCCTGGGTGTGTGCTGCCTTGGACTTGTAGCCTTTCTGTGCCTTCAACTGCATTGTTCCTAACTTGTGATGTCATCAAGGGCCATTTTCTTCTTCTTTCCCCTGTAGAACCTCTGCGTCTCACTGCAGAGACACAGGATGAGCCCGCTCCCCTTTGGCTTTAGAAAGCAAAGGATGTAGAGGCCATGATTGAGGGCCTTCATAATACAGTTTTTTTTTTTAAAGCAGAAAATCTGATTTGCTGGGGCCCAGGCATGCAGCTGAAGGTGCTGTGGCTGTGTAAGCCAGGGTCCCTGCCCTCAGGGTCTCTAATCAGCCACCGAGGCATGCATTACCAACTTCCTGTTTTCCATTCATTATGATAATTTCCCACAAAGTCCCAGCCCCACCTCCACCAATTATTTTTGTCTCAACCTTCTAATTACAACATTATATGACCATTCAGCCTGGTACTAATTAAATCATTACTTAATTCACAAAGTGTGTGATAATGCTGATGCTTTTTGTCAGCTGAAATTACAGCATGGCGCCTTACTTTCTTCACTCTCTGAGGAGACAGAAAGGAGCAGAAAGGTTGTTCCTCAGCACAAGGGCCCAAGCTCTCCTTCAGCTAGCTAGTTCACCACCATCTTGCCCATCCTCTTCCCTGAAGAGAGGAAAGCTCTGGGAAGCATGGCAGTGTGGCTAAGCAAGAGAGGGCTCGCTCAAAAGAGACAAAAAAAGAGATCATTCTGGAGCCAGGCATGAGTGGGAGTAGCTCAGAAACACTGATTGGTTCTCCCAAATAACCATGTTCCAATGAGGTAGCAGTTCCTGAACAAAGTCATAAAATACCACACTTTCTGGGCTGGAGGAAGTTAAGACTTCATATTGGTCTTGCAGAGATCCCAGGTTTAGTCTTCAGCACCCTTGTAGGAAGGCTCACAACCACCTGTACCTCCAATTCTGTAGAAATCCAAAGCCTCTAGCCTCCATGGTCATCTGTACTCAAATCCACAGATAGACATGCAGATAGAGATACAGACAGAGACACAGAGACAGAGACACACACAGAGAGAAAGAGAGAGACAGATAGACATACATATAATGAAAAAAAAATCTTTTTAAAACACCATACTTTTCAAACACATTGGCGGGTACATCAGCAACTGTAACAAAGTGGGGACACCTCGGGTGTCCACTGCATTCTTACTGCTTTGATTGGTTGGAAACTTGGGTCTCTTTGTACACTCCAAAATGTTTGCCTAATGGTCACAGAGATATTAGGGCCACATACAAAGAAGAACAATTATTGGCCATAAAAAGATCTAACAATGGTCCCGAATGGTTTGGGTCATGACGGGCAGCGTTCCAACCCCTGCACCTCATCGAAGCTCGGATCAGCTGGTCAGCCTGTGTGGTACCAGCTTCTTTCCAGGAATTCTAGTACTCAAGAGACAGGAAACTACGATCTCACCTTTTTGTTGAAACTATAGTTGGGGAAAAAAAATTAAATTTCACATTCCCATTTCCACCATGTTTTCTTGTCATTTTGTTCTTCATTTTCTATTTTTTTTTTTTAAACAGAGTAAAACAGTAACTTGTCTCTTTTCTTGTTTTTAAAACAGATTTGTTTTCCGCCCAATTAGACTTGTGATCCCAGGAACACAAAGTAGTGGGTTTTTTCCCCCTTCTGGAGACAGACACTGTGATGGGCAAATTGTCAGGATTAATTATACCAAATGAGGGAATAAGCTCTAACAGAAAGCAGCTCTCGCCTTGCTGGTGATACTTTTTTTTTTTTTAAGATACAATGAGCATCATGCACACTGATGACAGGGTGAAATTGACAAGTGGCCCTATGCCATGATTTTTATTTTTAATTGCTAGTCAACTAATTAGCCAGAACAACATGTTATATAATGCACAAAACTGTCGCTCATGCTCTCTCCAATAAAAACGAGATATATGGTGTGGAAAAGTTCTTTAAGAGCTTGCCAAGCCTGGGGCAGGAACGGGGAGGGGAGTTCACAACTGTGAGGTTCAAGTTCTGATGCGAGGGACTGAGGAGGGTCACGGAAGCCAGGAGGCTGAAGAGAACTGAAGAAGTTGTAGATGGATAAGACATACTTGATTCATCAGCACACAGACAGATGCTGTCAAGCCCCTAGACACATACTGACACATAACTGGCACGTAACGGAGGATGGCACATAGACCTCGGGTGGACACACACAGACCTACACAGTCTGCAGGGCAAAAAGCACTAAGCTCTGACCTCAAGGCCATATTTAAATAGAACCCACACAAAAGTGGCTGTGTGCCAGGAATAGTTAGATACCAGATTGCGTCATTGCTTACTTTCGGTTTCCTGGACAACCAGTGTCAGCCATTTTGTGCTGGTCCACAACAGATTATCCATGCCATTGCCGTGTTGTCCCAACATAGCTGGTCCTGTGGTCCTCTGTTTCCTTCAAAAACTCTTGACTCCACGGAATAAAATAAGTGACCCCCTCCTCCCACACAGAATATTGGGTTTATCCTAACATCTGTTTTTACATTTAAATAGAAACTGATGGCAAGCATTAGACCCGATTCAGCATGAAAATAGTGTTCATGCTCAGCATTACATGAAAGTGAGAGTATGGTGGTACCCACATGTAATCCTGGCACTCAAGAGGCGGAGGATGAGAAGCCCAAGGTCATCCGTAAGGACATACTGAGTTAGAGGTGAGCCTGCCTCCAACAACAGCAAAGGAGACACACAGAGAGAACTTTCTTCCAGAGTCTAAAATCCACATATAATTGATTGCTGACTAATCGACGGTGTTGCTTGTAGCCGACAAACACTAATGCATTAGACACACTGCTCACCACACAAGCTTTCTTAGGTAGTGTTTCTGTGGCTATGATGAAACACCGTGTGGCCCAAGCAACTAGAAGAGAAAGGCCGTATTTGCCTTACACTTCCGTATTGAAGTCTACCAACTGAAGGAAGTCAAGACAGGAACTCAAGCTGGGCAGGAACCTGTTGACAGGAGCTGAAGTAGAAGCCGCGGAAGGGGGTAGCTTTACTTCCTTGCTCCTCATGACTTGCTCAGCTTGCTTTCTTAAAGAACCCAGGACCACTAGCCCAGAGATGGCCCCACCCACAATGGTTTGGGGCCTCTCCCGTCAATTACTAATTAAGAAAATGCCCTACAGCTAAGTCTTATGGAAGTGTTTTGTCAACTGAGGTTCTCTCCTTTCAGATGACTATTTCATGTCAAGTTGACATGAAACTAGCCAGCCCAATTGATGTCTTGCTCATTTGACACACAAACCTATCATTGTTAAGCCATAACCTTCCCTTTCTTGTGTATCCCCAATATCAAAATTACAATTTTTAAAGTCCCACAAACTTTAAAAAAAAATGTAAATCCAAATATTTTAAGTCTCACAGTCTTTAAAAACTCAAACATAAAGAAATTCAGTGACTTAAAAATATTGTCTCTTATCATCTAAAGTCTTTGTAAAGTTCAAAACTTCCTTTAAAGTTCAAAAATCTCTCAACTTTGGGCTCCTGTAAAATAAAAAAATAAGTTAATACGTTGTTTTTCCTCAAAAGGGAAGAACCAGGGCACAGTCAATGTCAAAGCAAAACCAAACTCTGGCTGTAAAAGTAACTCAATGTCCATTATCTGTGATTCCCTCACCTTCTAGGCTCCTCCCACAGGCTGGGGTCATTTCTCTGGCTCTGCCTTCTGCGGCACACACACCCTGTCTCCTAGCCTCAGGTCAGCTCCGCTCCATACATGCTGCTATTCTTGTTGGTCATCTCATGGTCCTGGCCTCGTCAAAATTCCGAGGCCTCTTGGTGTATCTGGGCTGATGCATGGGGTGGGGGGGTGGGGGTGCAGGGGGTGGGAGTGTTACTCTCTGGCTTCCTCAGCATGCTTTCTTATAGAACCCAGGACCACTAGCCCAGGGATGGTCCCACCCACAATGGGCTGGGCCCTCCCCCACAAGTGGAACGTAGTGAGGCATTTTCTCAACTGGGGTTTGTTCCTTTAAGAAAACTCTAGCTTGTGTCAAGCTGATATAAAACTAGCCAGCACACACGCAATGCATTTAGGCAAGATTGTGATACTTTAAATTACGTCCCTGATTTAAAAAAAAAAATGACTCTATTATGACTTTTCCTGTTCTCTTTTCTTCTCAAGTTCTTACCAGTGGGGCATGGCTACGTTCATGCAATTTCTTTTTCTCAATTTGTTTCAGGACTTATATTGGTCATAGTGCTGGGTTTTACAGTTGTAGTGCACGATTAAAATGTCTATCAAAACCTTACAGCGGGCAAACAGTATTAAAAAAAAAAATCCATCTCAGACCATTGTAGATTGCATACCAGGCCTATGAATACCAGAAGAGCTAGGAGTCTGTTAATGGACTAGGACGAGTCAAAGTAACCTCTTTATCCAATTTTACACGAAAATGTCTGTTCAGCCGTGACACGCCTCAACGTTTGTGTACATTATTAAAGGCGAATCTGCTGCCTGTGTGATCAGCAGCCATTGTTCAAAAGCGAAGCAGGTCTCGTAGAGGCTTCCCTGGCTGCATGCTGCCAAATCACTCTCCTCACGTCCTTCCTGCTGCATTCAAGCTACTTCTGTATGACGTAAGTTCTCCCACAAAGGAATGTAGACCAGGTTGCCTTGGTTCAGGATGACCTAGCCCATTCACTGCTTTCGGATCTTCGCTTTTTAAAAGGACGTCGCTTTCGTACCTTTGTAATAATGCTTAGTAAAAGCCAGCTCTACGGCCGGGCGCCAAACATGTGATAGCCATTATTTTGTTTAATTCTTGAAACAATGTCATCAGTTTGCTGGATGTGGGGCCTTTTGCACCGGTGCTGCAGGTGTGTGAGAACAGTGACCCTGCGCCAATCTCGAAGGGAAGATTGCTGAAATGAACTGAAGGTTTTCAGAGAGTCATGGACGTCTGGGGGGGGGGGGGGAAATGCCCGAAGTACATCGGTATTGTGGTGGGGCTGAGACCAGAGCTCAGTGTTAGAGCATAAGCCTAGCAGCCATGAAGCCCTAGGTAGGAATCCCAGCACCAGGAGAAAGGGATTGGGGTCAGTGTGGTTTCCTTGAAGAACTTAACAGCCATTAAGATATCCAACCGTCTCCATGAAATCACATTTTGATGAGTTAATCATCTCGAGATAGGAAGTCAAACTGGATGGCTTACTGAAGACCCCTTTAATACATTCATTGCAGTCTTTGGTACGTGTAAAAAGCCGAAATAGTTGTTCTGTATAATTTAAAAAAAATAAGTAGAAAATAAAGAGAACTCTTTCACTTGGGCTATAGAAATAACAACTCCCAGTGTCTACGTTATGTCCTGATTTTGTTAGGAATCTACAGCTGTGTAGCCATCACCGAAGTCCCTAGTAGAACACCAGCACCACTGCACGAGGGTTCCACTAGCATTCCTTCCCATCCGCCATCCTCTGATTTTAGCAGTGGACTTTTTATAAAATGTACAGTATTTTCAGAATATTCTCATGTGATTTGTTGTTCAACTCATTCAAGAATTAGAAACTCTTCGATCCACTCCAAAGTACTTTTGAAATTCCCAGATTTTCCTGCCGTTACTAGTTTACAACTTAATTAGAAATACAGGGAAGGAGATCTCTGTGCTCCCCGTACTTTTAGGCTTATTGTTACTTCACAGCATAGAAGCAGCACATGTTTGGCTCTTGATGAGAAAGGGGTATCTGTGCTCTTTTCTAGCAGAGACTCTAGTTCAGCTGACTTAGTGGCTCAGGGATACTCCAAGGTCTGGATCTTTTGTTTGCTCCATATTCAGTATCATAAGGAAGTCTCAATTTTTTTTACAGAGGTGTTAATTTCTTCTTTTTGTGCTTTTGTGTGTTTTCCCCCCCAATCACTGTGTATTTATGTTCACGTGTGTGCACAAGTGTTGGATCTCCCTGATTGACTCTTGTGATATCACATAGCGTATCATATAGATTCACACATATGTATATGTGGAGTGCATGCATGTGTATATGTGTTTGCGTGTGTGCTTGTGTGCTTGCGGAGGCTGAGGGGTTGACACTGGATGTCTAAGTTCTCTCTTAAATGCTGAACTCACTGACTCGGACCATCTATGTAGGCGGTTGATTCCAGGGAACCCCCATCTCACCCTCCCTCGAACTGCAGTTACAGGAACCCCATTTGTACCACACCTACCTGGCTCTTAATTGGTCCATAGCTCTTGTGAGACACTTGACCCACTGAACCAGCTCCCAAGCCCTGGTTAAATCTTTCTCAATTGTTTTGCTTTATTTTTGTGTTTGGATTTGTATCAAAAGCATGTCTCTAAAACAGTTTTGTTTTTCTTCCTTTTTTAAAATCTTAATGCAGTCTAAACACTCTCTTCCCTTTGGAGTTGGTAACACACTGAATATTATCACTGGCATGAATGGACTCATGTCTTGTATTGATTTGGGGTTGTTGTTGTTGTTTTATTTTGTCGTGTTGTTAATCCTTGCCTTATTTGTTTGTTTAAAATAGTTTTTAGGGCATCATTCTAACTTCTTCACTGTGTTTTTAGATGCTGAATCCTTCTGGTAGGACTCACAGTATGTATTAGACATTATAATCTCTTTTG